>NC_083596.1:20192254-20492254 GCF_027579695.1 Neoarius graeffei | reverse complement strand
TGACCGGAAAGTACACAACCCCCATCTTGTCGGTCAAAAACACCGCTGAATACTGCTGCACTCATGTACAGAATGGATCAATTTCAACCGACGGACTACACGGCTCATTTTTCTAATGAACAGATAACTAGATATATGTTGTTATTATTATAGTTTTATTTTATTTATTTTTTTTATTTTTCTTTTGATCATTTGTCTTTTAAATATTGACTCTGTACAGCACTTTGGTCAGTGTATGCTGTGTTTAAATGTGCTATACAAATTAAACTTACTTACTTACTTACTATATGTCTAAAATAAACGATCTACAGATTTGTGACCCTTATGGCTTTCCGGACGGAGTTTTCCCGGACGGAGTTTTCACGACCGGATTTTGAACTGCCAGCGGAATACCTGGACGTGTATGATTACCTCATCAACTTTCCCTCGCTGTTCAGTGGTGAAGCACTGCGTGCTTATAAATCTCTGGACAGTTTTCTTTACAGAAATTCAGGATTTGTCAGCGACTCAAATGTGGCATCTTGTAAACAAGAAAATAATCCTCATTGGATGGGTAAGTCACTTAAGTATTGAGTATAGCACTGACCAGCCGATTATAGAATAGAATAAGGTAATTCCAAATCGTCCGTCTTGTTTACATGGATCTGGCATTGGAGAGGTAGAGGCTTGGCAGTGGAGATTTGAGTGGCTGTTTTCTGAGCTTAGTCAACAGGCCGGCTCTGCCTGTAGCCTCGCTTTTGCTTCCGCTCCCGGCGCCGCCTCCTTCGCTTTGCTTCCAATAACAATCCACGGAGACCCCGCTGGTCTCGCAATCTCGTCCGGAATGTTTTTTTTTTTTTTTCTCGTCCGGAATGTTGTGCATGCGATGTAAATCGCTACAAACCGTCATTTTCTGCTGGAAACCAATGTCCAGTAAGTCCATACGGTTGTAGTGGATATTGAAGTCCGGTACAGACGAACAACACGCAAAAATACACACACAAAACATAAAAAACGTGCACAGGTAGGGAGAGCTTGTAGCCGCAGCCGTTGTAGTAGAATTGTATATAGTAGGGTTTTCCAGAAGAAAAGGTAGAAGTAGAAGCAGAAGTAGAACCAGAAGTAGAAGTAGAAGGCGGAATATGGCGTTTGACCGACACGATGGTGTCTGTCACAATCTGGATCGGCTGTGACGTCACATGCAAGTGCTCCATTGGCCCTCATTTATCAATCTAGCATAGAAACCAGCACACATCTGGGTGCAAATCAGCGTATCTTGCCAATCACAGCAAAAGAATGATCGGACATTTATAAATTTGGTCACTGAAAACCATTGTCATTTAAATAATCACGCTCCTAAATATTCTTGGTTTAGAAGCCACGCCTCTAGCCTTTACACCATGGATAAGGCAAGAAGAGAAACTTTGCCACTCTCAATATAGAAGCTCTAACGTCTCAAGTCCAACTGAAGGAATTATTTCTATTTGGCAGCCTGAAAATTAGCATCACAGGGAGTCCAAAAAATGCAGTATGGAAAGAAATCATTGCTGCGGTCAACAATGTCTCGTCTCGTCTCGTCTTCTTCCGCTTATCCGGGACCGGGTCGCGGAGGCAGCAGTCTAAGCATGGAAGCCCAAACTTCCCTTTCCCCAGACACCTCGGCCAGCTCCTCGGGAAGAACACCGAGGCGTTCCCAGGCCAGCCGAGAGACATAGTCCCTCCAGCGTGTCCTGGGTCTTCCCCGGGGCCTCCTCCCAGGGGGACATGCCTGGAACACCTCCCCAGGGAGGCGTCAACAATGTTATCATCAGTAATCGAAATCCAGGTGATGTTGGAATATTTAATTTAATTTATATATCCATTATTTATTCTATCCACATTCACTGGATATGAGCAATTGCGCGCTCTGTTTGGCTACTGTACTACTAGGATATCAGCTCATATACCATAAGTAGAGAAAAACAATATGGTGGCACATGTTGCTCAACCAACTGAGGACAAAATAAAAACTCGAAAACAAAACCCCCAAAATACAAAAAAAAAAAAATTCCAAAGTTCATATGTTATCACTGGTCTTCTTTTAGTTTAACTTGAGCTGTCTTTCCTTTTCCAGTCTGTGTTCATTATAAGGTACCTGGGAGCCAGATAATCCACAGCTTTCCACACTGAACTCCCCAAGAGACCAACTCAGGACTTTAACGTTCAGTTGGAACCATGTTTGGTAAGTGTCCTTGATCTTTAAATTCCCTGGTTAACCAAAACAGCACTAAACAAACAATGAAGCAAATACGAGTGCCGTTTAACAACTAGATTTCGTGGAATAACTGTTAAACCTACAGCATATATACTGTATAAAGTAACAATGACATAATAGTTTATCTCGCAAATCTTTACATCCAGGCTAGGTGAAGAAAAATGGTCAGAGCTTAAAATTGCCACCAAAAATTACACGTTTGTGGAGTTTCTTTAGAGAGAGAAAGCATGCCCTCCGCCCCCTGTGCTGGAACATCACCACGCTGGATGCCTTGGGAGGCAAAGATGATTTAATAACCACTCATCACTCTCTCAAAATAAAATACAATTTAATCTTGTGCCAAAAAACCTGTTAACCCCATTCACTGCAAACAATTTGAACATACCTGTATGTTCAATATATACTGTCTTGTGCAAAAGTCTTAGGCTGTAGACCAAAAATGGCTTAAAATAAGGAAATGAAATGTTTCAACATTAAATTTTTTTTTAAATACTATAAACAGCAGTAAGCCATAATAAATGAAACAAAGTCGATATTTGGTGTGAGACGACCCTTTGCTTTAAAAAAAATAGTCTCAGGTACAGTGAGTGGAGTTTTATGCGGAAATGAGCTGTAGGTTTTACTGAGCATCTTCCAGAACCAGCCACAGTTCTTCTGGACACTGACTGTCACACTCACTTCTTAATTTTGCAGCAAAACCCAGCAGCCTTCATTATGTTTTCTTTTTTTAATCTGAAAAGTGCTCTCTTATGTAATATGCTGCTCAGATACAAACTTTTTTTTTTCTGTAATATTTAATTTTGTGCTGGAAAATGAACAAACATTTGGGACTCTAAAATGTTTTTGTACTGACTTGATAATGTAGAAGTCATAAAATAGAAATCTGTAAGGAAGTTTGTATGAAAAAAAGGGTGCCTAAGACTTTTGCACAGTACTGTAGGTCATTACAAAATATAATATTTTGCTATACGCTACATATTTTTAAGTGATGAAGATGTGGGTGCATATGCCAGTCAGAATATACAGTGGTGCTTGAAAGTTTGTGAACCCTTTAGAATTTTCTACATTTCTGCATAAATATAACCTAAAACATCATCAGATTTTCACACAAGTCCTAAAAGTAGATAAAGAGAACCCAGTTAAATAACTCAGACAAAAATATTATACTTGGTTATTTATTTATTGAGGAAAGTGATCCAATATTACATATCTGTGAGTGGCAAAAGTATGTGAACCTTTGCTTTCAGTATCTGGTGTGACCCCCTTGTGCAGCAATAACTGCAACTAAACATTTCCAGTAACTGTTGATCAATCCTGCACACTGGCTTAGAGGAAGTTTAGCCCATTCCTCCATACAGAACAGCTTCAACTCTGGGATGTTGGTGGGTTTCCTCACATGAACTGCTCGCTTCAGGTCCTTGCACAGCATTTCAATTGAATTAAGGTCAGGACTTTGACTTGGCCATTCCAAAACATTAACTTTATTCTTCTTTAACCATTCTCTGGTAGAACGACTTGTGTGCTTAGTGTCGTTGTCTTGCTGCATGACCCACCTTCTCTTGAGATTCAGTTCACGGACAGATGTCCTGACATTTTCCTTTAGAATTTGCTGGTATAATTCAGAATTCATTGTTCCATCAATGATGGCAAACCGTCCTGGCCCAGATGCAGCAAAACAGACCCAAACCATGATACTACCACCACCATGTTTCACAGATGGGATAAGGTTCTTATGCTGGAATGCAGTGGTTTCCTTTCTCCAGACATAACGCTTCTCATTTAAACCAAAAAGTTCTATTTTGGTCTCATCCGTCCACAAAAGATTTTTCCAATAGCCTTCTGGCTTGTCCACGTGATCTTTAGCAAACTGCAGATGAGCAGCAATGTTCTTTTTGGGGAGCAGTAGATTTATCCTTGCAACCCTGCCATGCATACCATTTTTGTTCAGTGTTCTCCTGATGGTAGACTCATGAACATTAACCTTAACCAATTTGAGAGAGGCCTTCAGTTGCTTAGAAGTTACCCTGGGGTCCTTTGTGACCTTGCTGACTATTACACGCCTTGCTCTTGGAGTGATCTTTGTTGGTTGACCACTCCTGGGGAGTGTAACAATGGTCCTGAATTTCCTTCATTTGTACACAATCTGTCTGACTGTGGATTGGTGGAGTCCAAACTCTTTAGAGATGGTTTTGTAACCTTTTCCAGCCTGATGAGCATCATCAATGTTTTTTTCTGAGGTCCTCAGAAATCTCATTTGTTCATGCCATGATACACTTCCACAAACGTGTGTTGTGAAGATCAGACTTTGATAGATCTCTGTTCTTTCAATAAAACAGGGTGCCCACTCACACCTGATTGTCATGCCATTGATTGAAAACACCTGACTCTAATTTCACCTTCAAATTAACTGCTAATCCTAGAGGTTCACATACTTTTGCCACTCACAGATATGTAATATTGGATCATTTTCCTCGATAAATAAATGACCAAGTATAATATTTTTGTCTCATTTGTTTAACTGGGTTCTCTTTATCTACTTTTAGGACTTGTGTGGAAAATCTGATGATGTTTTAGGTCACATTTATGCAGAAATATAGAAAATTCTAAAGGGTTCACAAACTTTCAAGCATCACTGTATAGTCTAATAACAATTCTCCACTCAGCTGGAGTTACTTTCCTGACCACACGTCTGTACTGACTCGAAAACTTGTGTACACAAGGTGAGATTTGATCATAGCCTCTGCTCACATCCACAATGAGTGTACGCCCAGTTTTCTGTCGTATGTTTGTTTCGTAAATGAGGGCCACTGTCTGTATATTGTCTGTATTACTGTATTAGAACTAAATGGGCGGCACAGTGGTGTAGTGGTTAGCACTGTCACCTCACAGGAAGAAGGTTCTGGGTTTGAGCCCAGTGGCCGACGGGTTTATGTGGGTTTCCTTCAGGTCCACAGTCCAAAGACATGCAGGTTAGGTTTGCACGGGGCGACCTTGGGCTGAAATGCCCTTGAGCCTGGTACCTAACCCCCAACTGCTCCCCAGGTGCTGTGGCATAGCTGCCTGCTGCTCTAGGTGTGTGTGTGTGTGTGTGTGTGTGTGTGTGTGTGTGTGTGTGTGTGTGTGTGTGTGTGTGTGTGTGTGTGTGTGTGTGTGTGTGTCACTACTTCAGATGGGTTAAATTTCACTGTGCTTAAGTCTGTGCTTGAGTGTACGTGTGACAAATAAAGACTTCTTGGATTCTTCTTCTTGGAGTTCCATGTGTGTGTGAACATACTTAGCCAATCAAACTGATTCTGATACTGGTTTGAAAGGTGGAAGGAAACTGGAGAACCTGCTGGAAACCCATGCAGGCATATGGAAAACATGTCGACAGTAGACAGCAGACCCAAGCTCATGCTCGAAGACAGCTAAGCTACTTGCTTCAGTTATCTCACTCTCTTTTCCTTTTTAGGTTATCGTCCTCATTTTCTCTCTTGATTCTCCTTATTAATGACTGAAAAATCATACAGTAAAAACGCCAAACCCTTAAACAGCTAAAGTAGGGTACATCAGTGAACGTTATTTCAACCAGAAAACTTATATACAGTGGTGCTTGAAAGTTTGTGAACCCTTTAGAATTTTCGATATTTCTGCATAAATATGACCTAAATAAATATTCCATCTTCAGATTTCCGCACAAGTCCTAAACGTAGATAAAGGGAACCCAGTTAAACAAACAAGACAAAAATATTATACTTGGTAATTTATTTATTGAGGAAAATGAGCCAATATTACATATCTGTGAGTGGCAAAAGTATGTGAACCTCTAGGATTAGCAGTTAATTTGAAGGTAAAATTAGAGTCAGGTGTTTTCAATCAATGGGATGACAATCAGGTGTGAGTGGGCACCCTGTTTTATTTAAAGAACAGGGATCTATCAAAGTCTGATCCTCACAACACGTTTGTGGAAGTGTATCATGGCATGAACAAAGGAGATTTCGGAGGACCTCAGAAAAAGCGTTGTTGATGCTCATCAGGCTGGAAAAGGTTACAAAACCATCTCTAAAGAGTTTGGACTCCACCAATCCACAGTCAGACAGATTGTGTACAAATGGAGGAAATTCAAGACCATTGTTACCCTCCCCACAAGTGGTCGACCAACAAAGACCACTCCAAGAGCAAGGCGTGTAATAGTCGGCAAGGTCACAAAGGACCCCAGGGTAACTTCTAAGCAAGTGAAGGCCTCTCTCACATTGGCTAATGTTATTGTTCATGAGTCCACCATCAGGAGAACATTGAAAAACGATGGTGTGCATGGCAGGGTTGCAAGGAGAAAGCCACTGCTCTCCAAAAACAACATTGCTGCTCATCTGCAGTTTGCTAAAGGTCACGTGGACAAGCCAGAAGGCTATTGGAAAAATGTTTTGTGGACGGATGAGACCAAAATAGAACTTTTTGGTTTAAATGAGAAGCGTTATGTTTGGAGAAAGAAAAACACTGCATTCCAGCAGAAGAACCTTATCCCATCTGTGAAACATGGTGGTGGTAGTATCATGGTTTGGGCCTGTTTTGCTGCATCTGGGCCAGGACAGCTTGCCATCATTGATGGAACAATGAATTCTGAACTATACCAGCGAATTCTAAAGGAAAACGTCAGGACATCTGTCCATGAACTGAATCTCAAGAGAAGGTGGGTCATGCAGCAAGACAACGACCCTAAGCACACAAGTCGTTCTACCAAAGAATGGTTAAAAAGAATAAAGTTAATGTTTTGGACTGGCCAAGTCAAAGTCCTGACCTTAATCCAATCGAAATGTTGTGGAAGGACCTGAAGCGAGCAATTCATGTGAGGAAACCCACCAACATCCTGTACAGAGGAATGGGCTAAAATTCCTCCAAGCTCACACAGACATGGGGAGAACATGCAAACTCCACACAGAAAGGCCCCCGTCAGCCAATGGGCTCGAATCCAGAACCTTCTTGCTGTGAGGTGACAGTGCTAACCACTACACCACCGTCCTGCAGCATTATGATTCATTTGCATTTAACAAACTGCCAATTACTCTCTTATGCTCTCACTTTCATATCATAACTATGTCAGATTTCAGCCTATTATATGTTTTGCATATCTTTCAGCAAGCTGTTTGGAAGTGTCGAGTCTTACAACCCCAATTCCAAAAAAGTTGGGACAAAGTACAAATTGTAAATAAAAATGGAATGCAATCATTTACAAATCTCAAAAACTGATATTGTATTCACAGTAGAACATAGACAACATATCAAAATGTCGAAAGTGAGACATTTTGAAATTTCATGCCAAATATTGGCTCATTTGAAATTTCATGACAGCAACACATCTCAAAAAAGTTGGGACAGGGGCAATAAGAGGCTGGAAAAGTTAAAGTTACAAAAAAGGAATAGCTGGAGGACCAAATTGCAACTCATTAGGTCAATTGGCAATAGGTCATTAACATGACTGGGTATAAAAAGAGCATCTTGGAGTGGCAGCGGCTCTCAGAAGTAAAGATGGGAAGAGGATCACCAATCCCCCTAATTCTGCACCGACAAATAGTGGAGCAATATCAGAAAGGAGTTCGACAGTGTAAAATTGCAAAGAGTTTGAACATATCATCTACAGTGCATAATATCATCAAAAGATTCAGAGAATCTGGAAGAATCTCTGTGTGTAAGGGTCAAGGCCGGAAAACCATACTGGATGCCCGTGATCTTCGGGCCCTTAGACGGCACTGCATCACATACAGGCATGCTTCTGTATTGGAAATCACAAAATGGGCTCAGGAATATTTCCAGAGAACATTATCTGTGAACACAATTCACCCTGCCATCCGCCGTTGCCAGCTAAAACTCTATAGTTCAAAGAAGAAGCCGTATCTAAACATGATCCAGAAGCACAGACGTCTTCTCTGGGCCAAGGCTCATTTAAAATAGACTGTGGCAAAGTGGAAAACTGTTCTGTGGTCAGACGAATCAAAATTTGAAGCTCTTTATGGAAATCAGGGACGCCGTGTCATTCGGACTAAAGAGGAGAAGGACGACCCAAGTTGTTATCAGCGCTCAGTTCAGAAGCCTGCATCTCTGATGGTATGGGGTTGCATTAGTGCGTGTGGCATGGGCAGCTTACACATCTGGAAAGACACCATCAATGCTGAAAGGTATATCCAGGTTCTAGAGCAACATGTGCTCCCATCCAGATGACGTCTGTTTCAGGGAAGACTTTGCATTTTCCAACGTGACAATTCCAAACCACATACTGCATCAATTACAGCATCATGGCTGTGTAGAAGGAGGGTCCGGGTACTGAACTGGCCAGCCTGCAGTCCAGATCTTTCACCCATAGAAAACATTTGGCGCATCATAAAACGGAAGATACGACAAAAAAAAAACTAAGACAGTTGAGCAACTACAATCCTACATTAGACAAGAATGGGTTAACATTCCTATCCCTAAACTTGAGCAACTTGTCTCCTCAGTCCCCAGACGTTTACAGACTGTTGTAAAGAGAAAAGGGGATGTCTCACAGTGGTAAACATGGCTTTGTCCCAACTTTTTTGAGATGTGTTGTTGTCATGAAATTTAAAATCACCTAATTTTTCTCTTTAAATGATACATTTTCTCAGTTTAAACATTTGATATGTCATCTATGTTCTATTCTGAATAAAATATGGAATTTTGAAACTTCCACATCATTGCATTCCGTTTTTATTTACAATTTGTACTTTGTCCCAACTTTTTTGGAATCGTGGTTGTATAAGAGCTAAAGGTAATGAGCAATTAAGTCTAGGAGCCAAACCTAAAGTATCCTATTCAACTGCTCTGAGGTCAGGTGAGAAACCTCGTCATTGCTGATTGGATTTAGGAATGGACTTAATGTGAACCACATGATCAAAGATGTCGCTGTTTGATGTTGCCATATCAGTGCCATTGCTGTGCTGAAAATCTTCCACCACCCAAATAATACAATATCAGCTCAGGAGTGGTCCGATAGTGGTCCCTTTTTTCACTGATTTTTGTAGATGAAGTCAAGGAAAGTTTACAAATGTGCAAAGCAAAAGATGACCTACATAAACTTATAATAAAGCATCCATGTGTAAAAAGTAAAAATGAGCTGTTGTTTCTCCAGGTCTGCTGTGTAACGCAAGAATGCATGAACATGGTACGAAAGAGGACATAAAATACAACAGCTGCAAAAGTTGTTGTTTCATACAATAAAGACACATACAAAATATGAGCTGTAAATACAGCTGTCACAGTAGCCGAAAGGACATGAGTAGAATATTGATGATGGTATGTTATGATCCCGTGCATATGGGAACTCTAACTTCAAACACTTTTCTTGAATTTTTGCAAACACAGTCTCTGTGTGATCCTTTTCCATCTACTTGTGATCAGAGTCCAATCCCTTTACTGTTCTCTATATAGTTACAGTATAAGCCGAATTAGCATGGACGCTTGAATGGAAAGGGTTTAAAGCTAGACGGCCTTTCGATTTCATAAAATCTGTGAAATATAGTTCTCTCTGAAACGGCCATTTTGATGTATGTTTATTTCTGTAATATCTCACAAAATATCAGGCCATTCTGTGGCTGGGAAGTTATTTAATTTGAGGGGATTAAAGCAAATAATGTGCATGAAATTGCTTGCTTTGTGCAGTCAAGCAGACAGAGGAAGTTCGTGCGTGCATGCGCAGGTTTACCTTTGACTGTGCACTGACAATTACATCATTCTGTCGCTAAACAAACAGCTGATCACACCAAGGTGCTCGCTGAGCACCGATATTTATTAGTTTGGTCCTAAGTTTCCTTTCCTTTGTTGATAACATAACATCTTTTCTTCTTGCTTTCCGTTACTGTAGAGTCTTTCATGTTTCATTCACACACTCACGTCCTCCATTTTTCTCTCCTGTTTCAAATTTGTATCCCACAATGCCTTGCGTGAACGGGGAAAGCCCACTATGTCATGCATGATGTAGTATCTTGAATTGGGTCATGGTGAAGCAGGAAAAAATAGCAGAGAATTTAGGGTCACATGGCCCTAAATTCATTAATTGTTCTATTAAAAAAAAACCCTAATAAAATTGGAAGTCTGTGATTCAAATTCAGTATCTTTCGGTCCACTAAACAAAAATAATTATCTGTCGGGGAAAATTCTTTTTATGACCTACACTTGAAAAATCTGAAAGGCAGTACAGCTTTAACTGAAAGCTCGATAGCAAGATTCAAGTCACACGAATCAAATTGTCTTAATATTAATCACACTAGTGTTATCATCGTAAAAAAAAAATGGGGTTTTTTTCTTACAGTGGAGCAAGGTTCCTGGCTATAATCCCTTGATACAGCCAAACCACTCAAACTATTGTTCTTTTTTCCAAAACAAAGCATAAATTGTAGAAATACAGTAATAATTCTGAAACCATAATCTGTGTGAGCGAGTCACTCAGCCAGCCAGTGACTCTCACGGCTGCTGGTCTCATATCCAGGGGAAGCCGTGGCCGAATGGAAGCAGCTTTGGGACCAAAATGTCATCGATTTGATTCCCTAGACCACCAACAAGAATGGCTGAAGTGACCTTGAGCAAGGTACCTAACCCCCAACTGCTCCCCAGGCTGCTCTGGGTATGTTGTACGTCTCTGTGGATAAGAGCGTCTGCTAAATGCCTGTAATGTAATGTAATATCTGATGTTACTCTCAGTCATCTGGTATCTTCAGAGAAATACTAATTTCTTGCATTTCCCAAATTCTGGGTTCATACGGAAGCATCCAGAAGCCGTAAATTACACCACAGTAAGACAATTATAGATCATATAATCTTTCTCTCAAATAGGTTCCTTATTTACTTGACTTGGACAGTTTGTGCTGGCATCGCTTTGGCATAAATGCCATCAAGCCACTCATGTGAAAAGAAATTGAAAAGAACAGCTACGGTGTGCTACACTGTGGTTAACTCTCTGCTGGACATCACAGGCCAGCGTAACCCAGCTGCTTGGACTGCAGCCCGTGAGTATTACACAGCAGCCTTGCTGTGCAACAGCAGTTTGACTTCGAAGTTAAAGTTTAGCATTGTTAACTACAGTTGGCCTCACAAAAAAGGTTATTCAAGTGTGCGTCTAGTATACTTCTTTTAAACTAAAAATAAGAGAGTATGCTTTCAGTTTACTTTTTATTTACTTATCAGAGATATACTTAATAAAAGTTATACATAAGTATACTTGGCTTATACTGATGTTTATAGAAAAGTCTAAGTATATTAAGCTTATACTTAAACTTTTGCTCAGGATATACTTAACAAAAGTGCAATAAAGTACTAAAATATTTGTGCCTTATGTTTAAGTGTACTTGCCCTGTAGTTGTGCTTCAGCATTGTTGACTCTTAGGTATGTCTAGGTTCCATACACGTTTTTTTTTTCTCCTGAGTGGGATAATTTTTTTAATTTATTTATTTATCTCATCTCATCTCATCTCATCTCATTATCTCTAGCTGCTTTATCCTGTTCTACAGGGTCGCAGGCAAGCTGGAGCCTATCCCAGCTGACTACGGGCGAAAGGCGGGGTACACCCTGGACAAGTCGCCAGGTCATCACAGGGCTGACACAGACACAGACAACCATTCACACTCACATTCACACCTACGGTCAATTTAGAGTCACCAGTTAACCTAACCTGCATGTCTTTGGACTGTGGGGATAACCGGAGCACCCGGAGGAAACCCACGCGGATACAGGGAGAACATGCAAACTCCGCACAGAAAGGCCCTCGCCGGCCACGGGGCTCGAACCCGGACCTTCTTGCTGTGAGGCGACAGCGCTAACCACTACACCACCATGCCGCCTTATTTATTTATTTATTTATTTATTTATTTTTCTTTAGAGCTTGGATGTCAATTTCAGTCATCATTGCCATGTTTTTATACTTTGTCATTTAATACAATGTTGCTTTAAATGTTGATTTTTAAAGAAAATGAATATGTTCTTAATCCTGAGTATCTGTTGTTATTTTGTGAATTCTTGCCTTTATAACTTCATTGTAACTTATGATAGAAAACACTTAAGTTGTCTACTGGTAGTGTGCATGAGGTAAGGGTTAGGGCTAGAAAACTAATAGTATACCTAGAAGGGTAATTGCAGTATACTTCAAAACTAAAAAGTGGACTAGATGTATATAACCAGTAACTAATAGTATATTTCCAGTATACTACAAAGTATACTTTAGTAAACTAAAAAGTGGACTAGAAGTATAAAACAAGTAAACTCATAGTATATTTCCAGTATGCTTTTGTAAACTAAAGAGTGGACTACAGGTATAGAACTAGTAAACTATTAGTATATAAGTTTACTTGTGGTATACTTGCAGTACAAAATAAAAAATACTAGTTGTATACTCAAAGTTTACTTCTCTTAGACTTAAAGTATACTTTTATAAATTAAAAGTGGACCAATTTATTCCCAAGAAGTATTAGATTAGTTTACTTACAAGTATACTGTAAGTACACTGATATCAGTATACTTGGTACACAAAAGTATACTTAAGGAAATATACTTTAACTTAAGTCTACTTAATCAAATGAACTTGAAGTATACTTCTTTTTGAAAAGGGTCAGCAGTATTAGTGCAACCTAGGCCATAGTTTGCATGAGATAATCGACCTTACAGTACAATCTGTTTGATGTATATGTTTGGATAGATTATTGATTATTCTGTTAGGCAGATTAAACCTCAGCAGAGCTACATGCTCTTGTGCACAATCTTTTTTTTTTTTTTTCAGGAAGACAGGCTCTAAAGGAGTTTTTCAAAGTGATTCGACCTGGCTACATTTCGCTCTGTCTTATCTAAACTTTGTCATTTTGTAACTCAAATTTGAAAAGGTAGATACTCCTAAATATCTGGTATAACACAAGTTACAAAAGATAATCATCATACAAATTATCAGCATGTTCTCGTGTCTCATTTTGGATCTCGAACTCGTCTTTGTGAAGGACATGTAATCGTCTTCAGCACTCTGGACAGCTCATGATTAATATCATTAAGATCATTTATTCAGTTACTTTTAATAAAAGCCATTAACTCGAACTAATGACCACTGACAATACATATTAGAGTTTAACAGTGATGAGCCTTGAGAAGAGTGTGAATACTGGTGGATAAGAATCATCCTTCATATTTGGTTTATTCCATATCAATTTTCACAATAACATGACATCAGCTTGAATGAGCGTTCAGGAGAATGTAGTATATTTACAACTGTGTCCTTTTTTAACCCTTAGAATTTTTTAAAAAATTCTGCTAATTTCACCAAATTTGTCTCGTCTGGCTAGTGTGAGACCAATTAATCTTCTTAGACAAAAGGCTCTGTTAAGCTTCCCCTTCGGCCAAACCCATTCATTACGAAAGATCAACTCAAGCATTCATATCAGTTCACACATCTTTTGTTCTGTAGCGTTCCTTGGTTTTTATGCTTGTACCGTAGCATTGTGTCTAAATGTAAGAATGTGAACAGGCACAAGTGGAATGAAGACTATGAGGCAACGTGGTGTACAAAAAAATTGAAAATTTAAAATGTTTATTCATCTGATTGCACACAAAATATAAAGAAATTAAGTGATTTTTTATTTTATGCATCTGTTTTGAATGGAGTAAGATTGCTTATTTACAGTGGTGCTTGAAAGTTTGTGAACCCTTTAGAATTTTCTATATTTCTGCATAAATATGACCTAAAACATCATCAGATTTTCACACAAGTCCTAAAAGTAGATAAAGAGAACCCAGTTAAACAAATGAGACAAAAATATTATACTTGCTCATTTATTTATTGAGGAAAATGATCCAATATTACATATCTGTGAGTGGCAAAAGTATGTGAACCTCTAGGATTAGCAGTTAATTTGAAGGTGAAATTTGAGTCAGGTGTTTTCAATCAATGGGATGACAATCAGGTGTGAGTGGGCACCCTGTTTTATTTAAAGAACAGGGATCTATCAAAGTCTAATCTTCACAACACACGTTTATGGAAATGTATCATGGCACGAACAAAGGAGATTTCCGAGGACCTCAGAAAAAGCGTTGTTGATGCTCATCAGGCTGGAAAAGGTTACAAAACCATCTCTAAAGAATTTGGACTCCACCAATCCACAGTCAGACAAATTGTGTACAAATGGAGGAAATTCAAGACCATTGTTACTCTCCCCAGGAGTGGTCGACCAACAAAGATCACTCCAATAGCAAGGCGTGTAATAGTCGGCAAGGTCACAAAGGACCCCAGGGTAACTTCTAAGCAACTGAAGGCCTTTCTCACATTGGCTAATGTTAATGTTCATGAGTCCACCATCAGGAGAACACTGAACAACAATGGTGTGCATGGAAGGGTTGCAAGGAGAATGCCACTGCTCTCCAAAAAGAACATTGCTGCTCGTCTGCAGTTTGCTAAAGATCACGTGGACAAGCCAGAAGGCTATTGGAAAAATGTTTTGTGGACGGATGAAACCAAAATAGAATTTTTGGTTTAAATGAGAAGCGTTATGTTTGGAGAAAGAAAAACACTGCATTCCAGCATAAGAACCTTATCCCATCTGTGAAACATGATGGTGGTCGTATCATTGTTTGGGCCTGTTTTGCTGCATCTGGGCCAGGACGGCTTGCCATCATTGATGGAACAATGAATTCTGAATTATACCAGCAAATTCTAAAGGAAAATGTCAGAACATCTGTCCATAAACTGAATCTCAAGAGAAGGTGGGTCATGCAGCAAGACAACAACCCTAAGCACACAAGTTGTTCTACCAAAGAATGGTTAAAGAAGAATAAAGTTAATGTTTTGGAATGGCCAAGTCAAAGTCCTGACCTTAATCCAATGGAAATGTTGTGGAAGGACCTGAAGCGAGCAGTTCATATAAGGAAACCCACCAACATCCCAGAGTTGAAGCAGTTCTGTATGGAGGAATGGGCTAAAATTCCTCCAAGCCGGTGTGCAGGACTGATCAACAGTTACCGGAAACGTTTAGTTGCAGTTATTGCTGCACAAGGGGGTCACACCAGATACTGAAAGCAAAGCTTCACATACTTTTGCCACTCACAGATATGTAATATTGGATCATTTTCCTCAATAAATACATAACCAAGTATAATATTTTTGTCTCATTTGTTTAACTGGGTTCTCTTTATCTACTTTTAGGACTTGTGTGAAAATCTGATGATGTTTTAGGTCATATTTATGCAGAAATGTAGAAAATTCTAAAGGGTTCACAAACGTTCAAGCACCACTGTAAGTATGATAACAGATATAACTACACTTTCATTTGAAAAAAAAGCGTACTAAATTGTACTGTGTCTTGTTGCTGAGGTGGTACGTTTAAGTATACACTTTGTAAGTACTTAGAAAAGTACACATTAGTTTATTTTTATACTGTAGCATTACTTTCAAAAGTCATTTCAGTACAATTAAGGACATTAAATCTCTTTTAAAGATACACCCTGGTTAAAAATAGATTAATGACTGTGTCTGAAATCACTCACTCATTCACTAGTCCCTACTCACTATCTAGGGAATTCTATATAGCGGACTACAGTGGTGCTTGAAAGTTTGTGAACCTTTAGAATTTTCGATATTTCTGCATAAACATGACCTAAAACATCATCAGATTTTCACACAAGTCCTTAAAGTAAATAAAGAGAACCCAGTTAAACATATGAGACAAAAATATTATACTTGCTCATTTATTTATTGAGGAAAATGATCCAATATTACATATCTGTGAGTGGCAAAAGTATGTGAACCTCTAGGATTAGCAGTTAATTTGAAGGTGAAATTAGAGTCAGGTGTTTTCAATCAATGGGATGACAATCAGGTGTGAGTGGGCACCCTGTTTTATTTAAAGAACAGGGATCTATCAAAGTCTGATCTTCACAACACATGTTTGTGGAAGTGTATCATGGCACGAACAAAAGAGATTTCTGAGGACCTCAGAAAAAGCGTTGTTGATGCTCATCAGGCTAGAAAAGGTTACAAAACCATCTAAAGAGTTTGGACTCCACCAATCCACAGTCAGACAGATTGTGTACAAATGGAGGAAATTCAAGACCATTGTTACCCTCCCCAGGAGTGGTCGACCAACAAAGATCATTCCAAGAGCAAGGTGTGTAATAGTCAGCGAGGTCACAAAGGACCCCAGGGTAACTTCTAAGCAACTGAAGGTCTCTCTCACATTGGCTAATGTTAATGTTCATGAGTCCGCCATCAAGAGAACACTGAACAACAATGGTGTGCATGGCAGGGTTGCAAGGAGAAAGCCACTGCTCTCCAAAAAGAACATTGCTGCTCATCTGCAGTTTGCTAAAGGTCACATGGACAAGCCAGAAGGCTATTGGAAAAATGTTTTGTGGATGGATGAGACCAAAATAGAACTTTTTGGTTTAAATGAGAAGCGTTATGTTTGGGGAAAGGAAAACACTGCATTCCAGCATAAGAACCTTATCCCATCTGTGAAACATGGTGGTTGTAGTATCATGGTTTGGGCCTGTTTTGCTGCATCTGGGCCAGGACGGCTTGTTATCATTGATGGAACAATGAATTCTGAATTATACCAGCGAATTCTAAAGGAAAATGTCAGGACATCTGTCCATGAACTGAATCTCAAGAGAAGGTGGGTCATGCAGCAAGACAACGACCCTAAGCACACAAGTCGTTCTACCAAAGAATGGTTAAAGAAGAATAAAGTTAATGTTTTGGAATGGCCAAGTCAAAGTCCTGACCTTAATCCGATCGAAATGTTGTGGAAGGACCTGAAGCGAGCAGTTCATGTGATGAAACCCACCAACATCCCAGAGTCGAAGCTGTTCTGTACGGAGGAATGGGCTAAAATTCCTCCAAGCCGGTGTGCAGGACTGATCAACAGTTATCGGAAATGTTCAGTTTCAGTTATTGCTGCACAAGGGGGTCACACCAGATACTGAAAGCAAAGGTTCACATACTTTTGCCACTCACAGATATGTAATATTGGATCATTTCCCCTCAATAAATAAATGGCCAAGTATAATATTTTTGTCTCATTTGTTTAACTGGGTTCTCTTTATCTACTTTTAGGACTTGTGTGAAAATCTGATGATGTTTTAGGTCATGTTTATGCAGAAATATCGAAAATTCTAAAGGGTTCACTAACTTTCAAGCACCACTGTATATAGTGAGCTCATTGGTAAAATGACAAAAAAAAACACTTTCAGACACTACTCTGTCGCGCCGTTATTTACGTCATTTCTGTCGCACAATTGAAACATGCCAGATCAGTCGGCTGGCGGGTTTTCAAAATAATAAGTACATGCATGTGTTATTGTGATAAATCCATATTATACTGAGCGTATTTCCCACATTAATAAATACAAAGTACTTTGTGTCTGGTGTATCTTTCAGTTCTTTTAAATCAAGACTGAATACTTTCTTATTAAATCAAATTTGAGGCTTTTGATTAATTCTTTGCTCTGCACTGTAACTTTTATTCTTGTATTTTATCTGTCTTATTCCGCTTTAGCTTAGTTTCAATTCCCTTACTATTTTTAATTGTACTCAAATGTCCATTTATAATGTGTTTCTTCTTCTGTCCATTCACCCCAACACACTTTTTTTTTTTTTTCAGCTTGACCACAGTGCATGATGGTATATATTGCTTGGTTAGTGCCCATTGGTACTTTTCACGGTGCATTGTGGGATACTGTGAGTCCATTATATAGGGTGCAGTAATTCTCACTATACATTCAGACAGCACTACAAAATGGTGAACTCACTATATAGTCCACTGTATAGTGAGTAGTGAGTGATTTCGGACACAGGGAAAGATACAAAAGATAAGGGTAAGCCAAGGAAAGTTATAGTTTATTACCATTTTACCTGCGAGTGTACGTTAACTATGATTATGTTTTCTAAGCTGTTTTTCCATTGAGACAACAGATATAGTGTGGCCTGAAATTGCATTTTTAAAAAGCCATGAGTATGACCTTAATGATGAATGTTATTTATTTTTCCCCTCAGTAAGAATTAAAGCTATGTTTCATTTGACAAACATCACCTTGTCATTACCTGTAGGATGTACAGTAGCAAATGATACAAGTGAAAGGATTTTGTATGATAATTAAGATTAATTTCGACAGCACAGCTATCTTGTAGGAAGCACACGGGTCAACAACTCCAGGAAACAGGAAGAGATACTAGAAACATCTTTTGGGGACAAGAGACAAGTATTTTGATTCTTGTTAAGTAATAGTTTATGGCAATTTCCTTGACACAGCTACTACAACCCTTACAAAAAAGTTTATTCAAGTGTGCGTCTAGTATACTTCTTTTAAACTAAAAATAAGAGAGTATGCTTTCAGTTTACTTTTTATTTACTTATCAGAGATATACTTAATAAATTTATACATAAGTATACTTGGCTTATACTGAAAATTATATAGAAAAGTCTAAGTATATTAAGCTTATACTTAAACTTTTGCTCAGGATATACTTAACAAAAGTGCAATAAAGTATTAAAATATTTGTGCTTTATGTTTAAGTGTACTTGCCCTGTAGTTGTGCTTCAGCATTGTTGACTCTTAGGTATGTCTGTGGTTCCATATCAGGTTAGGGCTAGAAAATTAATAGTATACCTACAGTGCCTTGCAAAAGCATTCATCCCCCTTGGTGTTTGTCCTGTTTTGTCGCATTACAAGCTGGAATTAAAATGGATTTTTGGAGGGTTAGCACCATTTGATTTATACAACATGCCTACCACTTTAAAGGTGTACATTGTTTTTTTTATTGTGGCACAAACAATAATTAAGATGAAAAAACAGAAATCTGGAGTGTGCATAAGTATCCCCCCCCCCAAAAAAAAAAACAACCCTCAATATTTATAGAGCCACCTTTTGCTGCAATTACAGCTGCAAGTCTCTTGGGGTATGTCTCTATTAGCTTTGCACATCTAGCCACTGGGATTTTTGCCCATTCCTCAAGGCAAAACTGCTCCAACTCCTTCAAGTTCGATGGGTTGCGTTGGTGTACAGCAATTTTCAAGTTATGCCACAGATTCTCAGCTGGATTGAAGTCTGGGCTTTGACTAGGCCATTCCAAGACATTTAAATGTTTCCCTTTAAGCCACTCCAGTGGAGCTTTAGCAGTATGTTTAGGGTCATTGTCCTTTGAGACTGCTGGATGAACACGAACCTTTGTCCCAGTCTCAAACCTCTGGCTGACTCAAACAGGTTTTCCTCCAGCATTGCCCTGTATTTAGTGCCATCCATCTTTCCTTCAGTCCTGACTAGCTTTCCTGTCCCTGCAGATGAAAAATATCCCCACAGCATGAGGCTGCCACCACCATGCTTCACTGTAGGAATGGTGTTCTCAGGGTGTTGGGTTTGCGCCACACATGGCATTTCCCATGATGGCCAAAAAGTTCAATTTTTGTCTCATTTGACCAGAGAATCTTCTTCCATGTGTTTGGGGAGTCTGTCACATACTGTTGGGCAAACTGTAAACATGATTTTTTAAGCAATGACTTTTTTTTGGCCACTCTTCCATAAAGCCCCACTCTGTGGAGTGTACGGCTTAAAGTGGTCCTATGGACAGATACTCCCATCTCCGCTGTGGATCTTTGCAGCTCCCTCAGCATTATTGTTGGTGTCTTTGTTGCATCTCTGATTAATGCCCTCCTTGCCTGGTCTGTGAGTTTTGGTGGGGGGCCTTCTTTTGTCAGGTTTGTTGTGGTAACATATCCTTTCCATTTTGCTGTAATGGATTTAATAGTGCTCTGTGGGATATTCAAAGTTTGGGATTTTTTTTATAACCCAACCCTGATCTATACTTCTTCACAACTTTGTCTCTGACCAGTTTGGAATGATCCTTGGTTTTCATGTTGCTTGCTTAGTAGTGTTGCAGAGTCAGGGTCCTTCCAGAACAGGTTGATTTATACATGCATCACGTGACAGATCATGTGACACTTTGATTGCACACAGGTGGATCTTAATCAACTAATTATGTGACTTATGAAGTAAATTGGGCGGCACGGTGGTGTAGTGGTTAGCGCTGTCACCTCGCAGCAAGAAGGTCCGGGTTCGAGCCCCGTGGCCGACGAAGGCCTTTCTGTGCGGAGTTTGCATGTTCTCCCCATGTCCGCGTGGATTTCCTCCAGGTGCTCCGGTTTCCCCCACAGTCCAAAGACATGCAGGTTAGGTTAACTGGTGACTCTAAATTGACCGTAGGTGTGAATGTGAGTGTGAATGGTTGTCTGTGTCTATGTGTCAGCCCTATGATGATCTGGTGACTTGTCCAGGGTGTACCCCGCCTTTCGCCCGTAGTCAGCTGGGATAGGCTCCAGCTTGCCTGCGACCCTGTAGAACAAGATAAAGCAGCTAGAGATAATGAGATGAGATGAAGTAAATTGGTTGGACCAGCTCTTATTCAGGGGTTTCATACAAAAGGGGGTGAATACTTATGCACACTCCAGATTTCTGTTTTTTTATCTTAATTGTTGTTTGTATCACAATAAAACAACAATTTTTACCTTTAAAGTGGTAGGCATGTTGTGTAACTCAAATGGTGCTAACCCTCCAAAAATTCATTTTAATTCCAGCTTGTAATGCGACAAAACAGGACAAACACCAAGGGGGATGAATACTTTTGCAAGGCACTGTAGAAGGGTAATTGCAGTATACTTCAAAACTAAAAAGTGGACTAGATGTACATAACCAGTAACTAACAGTATATTTCCAATATGCTATAAAGTGTACTTTTATAAACTAAAAAGTGGACTAGAAGGGTGTAACGAGTAAACCAATAGTATATTTCCAGTATACTACAAAGTATACTTTAGTAAACTAAAACGTGGACTAGAAGTATAAAACAAGTAAACTCATAGTATATTTCCAGTATGCTTTTGTAAACTAAAGAGTGGACTACAAGTATAGCACTAGTAAACTATTAGTATACAAGTTTACTTGTGGTATACTTGCAGTACAAAATAAAAAATACTAGTTGTATACTCAAAGTTTACTTCTCGTAGACTTAAAGTATACTTTTTATAAACTAAAAGTGGACCAATTTATTCACAAGCAGTATTAGATTAGTTTACTTACAAGTATACTGTAAGTACATTGATATCAGTATACTTGGTACACAAAAGTATACTTAAGGAAATATACTTTAACTTAAGTCTACTTAATCAAATGAACTTGAAGTATACTTCTTTTTGATAAGGGAAGTCATCAACAAGGTGGTTTGAAGCTTTGAAGTGGCATTTTCCAGTTTGCTTATATCAGAGGGATAGATTTGTTCAGCTAAGGACTGCATTCTTGCACTAGATCAGTATATCATTATAACAGTGGCATAACCAGATGGGTCTGATCATACTTTATGAGTTCCTGTCCAATCCACAGTACTTAGAAACAGCAGCCTTCACAAAAATTAATACGACTTCCATGACCTGGGACTAGGGAGGAAAATAGACAACTAAAACATGACAAATGAAACAGTGTGGCCTTTGACCTTTAACTCCTCTGTTCTACAAGTACATTTCCAGGATATGTCCCTCCCTGCTGGCCTCATGAGGCTCAACCAGTAGCTTGTGGGTATTGTATGTATATGCCGTAACTGATAAGCCAAAGCAACACACGCCTTTGGGAAGATCAAAGGTTATGTTTGCGTGCGTGTGTGTGTGTGTGTGTGTGTGTGTGTACGTGCACTGTTTTGGATAACATGCCATAGTTATTATCTAAGAAGGAAGCCTCTGTTTTGTTTCCTAAGAAGTGATAAGTCTCATTAACAAGGAAGTGACCGGTCCAGTTTCATTAAACTTAACATTCTATATTCTCACTGAAGCGTAATGAACTAAAAATCAACCTGAAACTAATTTCAATCTGGGAAGGAAATGTACATGCAAATCTATATCCTAGAATAGACGTTTTTATACTGTATGTACTTATGTATGCTCTTTGGGAGACATTTGTCTTCAATACCTTTATTTTAATATACCCAGAGCATTTTTAACATAGTTACCAGATTTGGTCTCCTAGTCAATGCCAAACCAGCTTCACTGGGAGACCAAATTTTAAACCAAGTTATGTCTTATCATTTGGTTCAATCAGTTGCAATTAATTAACCAAGTACCATGTAAGTATACATTTAACAAGGAAAACTTGGCACTGCATTAACTATGTTGATATCATGCTGGCTGAAACGAGGATTCGTAATTCGGCAATTTGCATCACAGAATATGCCGCAGCGGTGCAGCCACATGGACTCTGGGGCCTGTGATTGTATTGCCCAGACCAGTTGGTCTCCTAGTGGAAAATCCTTAAAAAATGCTCTGAATATATCTCATTATGCTTCCGCAGGTTGGACGGCGAGTTTTTGTTGGCTGTGATGTGGTTTGTTTTCGGCAAACAATGCAAACATTTAAAACGAAACAACTCTTTATTCTTTTCAGAAAACTGAAACATGGGTTCTAGCTATAGCCATGAGTGTGTGCGTTCCCCAGAAGAACCGCCTCCTTCCATTCTGCCATCAACTGATCGTGTTACGTAAATAACACTGTGGAGAAATCACTGAACTTGATTTTATCCAGTCTACGGACGTTACCCTAGTGATTACTGAGAGTCTGTTTCAGTGTCACCTGCGAAAAAACCAATCACATTTTAGAAAAGAAAAAAACATCCACTTTCAAAGCTGCTTCATAGTCACGAGGAGCTTGAAAGAATGTAATGGAGTGAAAAGTACGATATTCGTCTTTCAAATGTAGTGAAGTTAAAGTCATAAGTTTCCAAAAAAAAAATACTCAAGTAAATTACAGAAACTCAAAAAGTGTACTTAAGTACAGTACTCAAGTAAATGTACTTCGTTACTGGCCACCTCCGATTTTAAATAACACTACAGTGTGGTTGAATCAGGAAATATTGACTACTTTTCTATCACAACAGCTCTGACAGCAGTTCTGGCTGTGACCTAAACCACAAGCATATATATAATGTTATTTACCAGCTGGGAGGTCTGTATCGTGAAATACTGTGACCGAGGTCTTGAAAGTACTGAGCGAGGCCCTCTGGGCCGAGGTCAGTATTCAAGGCCGAGGTCATGGTATTTCACCATACAGACTGATCTTAAGCTGGTAAATAATATATTTATTTTTTCTTTACCAAATTCTAACAGAAAATGAGAGCGCCCGAAAGTGAAAACCGAGCTGAGCCGAGCCGCCATTTTGAATCCTCATTCACTGCTGTGATGCAAATTGCTTTCTCCTCGGTATGCAAGTGCACTTCCATGGCAGGAAAAAAACTACATTTTGCCACCTATGTAGTCCCCTATTTATACAAATAGGAATCATTCAGGATTCAGCCATGTTTTTGCTCAGCATTAGCAAGTTAGAGGTTTTTAGCTTTCTCCTGAAATGTTTTCTTTTATTTCTTCTTCCTCAGGGTAGTAAAACTCGCTTTCGCTGTGAACACTGTCATTATCGCTATCCATGCTGTAAAATTAATGCTATTCTCCTGAGAAATGCTGGCAAAAATTTATAAGATTTTTGATAATCTTATAAATAAATCTTATAAAAAAAAAGATAAATGTTGACAAAAAAATGCTACTATGTTTGTTGTTGTTGTGAACAAGCGAGTCGCCAGAGGTCCATTACCGGGGTCCGTAACGTAGGATACGGACCCACTCGCCAGCCAATCAGAGCGCAGGATTTGATGGAAACCGCACTGCGAAAAAAGTAAATAGTATTATTCTATCCACATTCATTAGATATGGGCAATCACACGCTCTGATTGGCTACTCTATGACTAGGATATCAGCTCATATATCGTGAGGAGAGAAAACAAAATGGTGGAGCGTGTTGCTGAACCAACCGAGGACAAAATAAAAACTCTACTTGAAAACAAAACCTCAAAAAATACAAAAAAAGCAACAAAATATGGAATGAAAGTATTTGATGGCAAGAACGTATTTTTTTTATTTTTCAAGAATTATTATAATTATTATAGCATTTTTCACAAATTGTTCCTGTCATTTCGCTGGTTTTCGCCTGTAGTCAGCTGGGATAGGCTCCAGCTTGCCTGTGACCCTGTAGAAGGATAAAGCGGCTAGAGATAATGAGATGAGATGAGATTTTGCTGGTTTGTTTACATTCTTTATCTTTAATAATAATAATAATAATAATAATAATAATAAGTTGAATTTATATAGCGCCTTTCTCATACCCAAGGTCGCTTTACAATTAGGAAGAAAAAAAAAGGCCACCAAAAGAAGGTCAGGATGTCATTCCAATGGTGTAGCTGCCACAGTCCCACCAAAACGTGCATGAAGATAAATCCTACACCGCCTGCACAGCCGCTGCAACACCACCAGGCAACATCACTCGAAACACCGCACCAAGCACAGATGCACCACTGCACAGAGCACTGGACAAGCCTGATGTTAAAAGAGCAACGAGCTCACTGCAGTTCATAATGAGCAGAACAGGCATCACCAATGGCGAACCAAGGCCTGGAAGGAACTGACGCCCAAAACTGGGTCCGGAGCTACGCCACAACCAGCGGACAAAACACTCAAACAAAAAAAACAAAAAACAAGCATCAAACTACACAAACACAAAAAAGAAAAACAAAAGGGAAAATGAAAAAAAATAAAACGCTCCGGTGAGAAGCGGCAGCCAGAATGCGTACAGCGTACTCTCAACCAGAAACGGAAACCTTTAAGTCTTAAAATTCTGCATGTATGCAATTTGTCATGTGTCCGCTAAGCGGAAATTATTTTCTTGGACGTTTTGTATAAAGGTTTTATTTATCGAATTTGCAAAATGTAAAAATAAAAATGATCTGTTTCTCAAAATCCAGTGAATGTGGATGGAATAAAACAGTTATTCCACTCAATCTCATTGTACATGGCTTATAGCCTACTCGGCATTACGCGCCTCGTCAGCTATCAGCTCATGTATGACTCGATTTCATGGAATAATTGTTAATTAATGTGCTGTTTCTAATATGTTATTGTTTCCATGGTATTAGCTCATTTACATTGACTTGTATGGTGAATGCTACACATTATCTACAGATTTTAAAAATCACTGTTGTTTAACAAAGAAAAACATATCATAATAGTCAGTAAGTTTCCTGATACAGCAGAATCTTCAGGACAAAGCTGCAAACTTTCTGTCTCATTGACTTCAAGATTGTGAAATAAAAAGGCTGATGAGTGAACAACTGTTTACAGCTACAATAACTTAAGCAATAAAAGGATCTAACTTGTCTTAAGGACATTCTACAATGTTAAGCATAAGTATAAATTGTTCGGGGGCGGCACGGTGGTGTAGTGGTTAGCACTGTCACTTCACAACAAGAAGGTTCTGGGTTCAAACCCAGTGGCCGATGGGGGCCTTTCTGTGTGGAGTTTGCATGTTCTCCCCGTGTCTGTATGGGTTTCCTCCGGGTGCTCCGGTTTCCCCCAAAGACATGCAGGTTAGGCTAATTAGTGGGTCTAAATTGACTGTGAATGGTTGTTTGTCTTGGTGTGTCAGTTCTGCGATGACCTGGAGACTTGTCTAGGGTGTACCCCGCCTCTCGCCCATAGTCAGCTGGGATAGGCTCCAGCTTGCCCGCGACCCTGCACAGGATAAGCGGCAATGGATGGACTTGTTACTATAGTGCTCCAGTGTTGAAAAATTGGAGAGAACAACTTACGGTAGATAAGACTTTTTTTTCTCAGTATTGGGAAATATATGCAAATTCTTGTCCAGGGTACTTATATGGACACTCCAGATGCACTAGATAGACATTAGATTTAAAAACAGCTGGTGTATTCCTTTAAATTGAAAAAAGTTGGGGTAGTGGACCTAGATTAAGAGATGAGATAAGAAAATGGCTACAGCTATAGAGACATGGAGCACTAGCTGCATGATCCTATTGATCATGTATTTCACTAAAACCATATCTGAAATGAATATTTTGAAGTGTCAACTTTTGAGTCTAGCAGCTCTGTCATGTAATCTTGTAGACCATAAAGCAGCTCTATAATGTACATGGATTACAATTCTATTTCAGACAAATTGCACACATGCCATTCCAAAGAGAAGCAAAAGGTTTCGTTCCTATTCATCTGATTTTTTCCATGTGCTCATCATGACCTGTAATATGATTTGTGACTGACTCGGAAGTGTCCTGGCTGAAACCCAACCTGCCTTTTCATACAGCACCGTGCTGAGTAGCAGGTGTAAATGTACAGGAATGATAATAGATCATGACATCACCATTAGCATGAGCGCATTCATCTGTAAGGTCTCTCTGAAGCTGAGCCAACACAGTTCTGCTGATTTCGAACCAATTCTTGGAATCAGAGAGGAAAAGAGGGTTAAAGTGGAATCTTTTGATTTAAAAAAAAATGTTTCTGGATGAAAGTCTTAGATGCAGGGAATTAATTTCACAAAGTAGAAAACGTGTGTGTTATTATTATTATTATTATTATTATTATTATTATTATGAACTTCAAGGAATTTTTTATTCTTCAATCTAATGTCTCTCTGTAGCATATTTGTCAAAACCATGAATAAGAATTTCAATGTTTCCCAGTACTGCAAAAAAGAACAGAAAACCAGAAACTCAAACTTTATAATCAAAGTCTTGGGAAAGTTGTATTCTGTCAAGCAACATTTTCGCAGTCAAACATCAAATGTATTTATATTATGTATGTCAGATATTCAGTCAAAGATATTTATCAATTGAGCAGTAAGTCTGTATAATTTGTCATTTCAGAGATGGGAGTACTTCTTCAGTCATAAATTACCAATGATATGTGTGGGTTCGAAGCTGACCATAGATTTCTGTGGGGCAAAACGACAATAATAACAACATAAGTTAAGAGGCTATCACACTTGTATTGGCTGTGATAGCTAGATAGTAGTTATTTGGAAAGTCATCCGCATGGGAAACAAGGTCATCATGGTGTATGTGTATTTCTGATGTTTGGACATTATCCAGGCCATAATCTCTCTTTCCATTTACCAATTTATCTTACAACATGAATGGTTCTGTACATCATAAATACACTGTCTGCACTTAGTTTGTGGATTAAAAAAAAAAAAATTATTTAGATTATTTGCTATTAAAAATGTTTGGCCGCGTATTGTAAATCCAGCCCAATTTGGCAACCCTCTCGTTAACTGTCCTGTCCACTCCACTAAAAATGTTACGAGCAAGCATGGAGTAGCGTAATTCCTGCCCCATTGGGCCTCTGTTCAAGCAGGTGCAGTTCCCATTTTTGACCACTATGTAGCTAAACGGGGAAGTGAGTATGCTGCACCACAATTCGATGGAACATTGGTTGATATGTCAAATAGCAACATTTTTAAAATTGTTGGTAACTTAAAGAAGGTAATTAGCTTTTCAACTAAATTTTTAAACTGTCTGGAGTTGTGAATGAGTTTATTCAGGTTTGTTGAATGCCTGATACAGTGTGTATTATTTATATATATAGAGATGGGATTTATGGCTCTTTGATGGGATCCGCATCTTTGTGATCCGTTCTTTGAAAAGAGCCGTTCAAAAGACTGGCTCATTTGGCTCTTTTTAAATATTTATTCAGTTTTAAGAAGACAGCGTCTAAAGAAGCCAGATCCCTCTGAACTGTAAACTCAATGCTATCCCACAAATCCTTCCTGTAATATGCAAATTTGGCCGCCTCTGGACAGCGCGACGCATCAACAGGCAGAAAGTGTAAAAGTACAAAATGTGTTAAGTGAGCTGAAACAGTAAAGATCAGATTCAATGCAATATTTATCAACGAACAACTTAAAGTTAATATAATAGTGTACTTTATATTATAATCAAGCATGTCAAGCCTACCGTCACTGTGTAACCTGTCTCTCTGATAGACTAACTCAAGCAGTAGATCTCTTCACTCTTGGTTCTCTTGCTAGCCTCGGGACGAAGAGCCATGGTGCTCAACTTAGGTTTCACTTTGCAGTGGCTGTGTCAAGACGTGTTATGCTTTGCAATAAAAAAAACATTGGTACAAAACAAGCCCATTCACTTTTTTATGCTGGTAAGAGAATTACAATGGTTTTTCGTGTGACAAAAATGTGAGATTAAATTGCAATTAATCGCGAGTTAACTATGACAGTCGCGACATTAATCGTGATTAAACATTTTAATCGCTTGACAGCACTAATATATATATATATATATATATATATATATATATATATATATATATATATATATATATTTATTACATTACATTACATTACATTACATTTTATTATGTTACAGGCATTTAGCATACTCGTTTATCTAGAGCAATGTACAACAAGTGCAAAAGTGCTGAACTTCTAAACAAGAAAGTTCTACACTGCAAAAAACTGAAAACTGAATTTGAGGAGAAAATTACTTAATACTAGTGAAATTATCTTGCTGCATGGACAGATAATTTTACTCGACAAGACATCTTGGAATAAGTTGGTTACAACCTAAAACTAGTTTTAATAATCTCAGAGTTGGTGTCTTGTGTTCTTCTAATAGGAAATGCTACATCATTTCAATTATCCATCCATCCATCCATCCATCCATTAATTATCTGTAGTCATTTATCCTGTACAGGTCACAGGCAAGCTGGAGCCTATCCCAGCTGCCTACGGGTGAGAGGCGGGGTACACCCTGGACAAGTCGCCAGGTCATCACAGGGCTGACACATAGAGACAAACAACCATTCACACCTACAGTCAATTTAGAGCCACCAATTAGCCTAACCTGCATGTCTTTGGGGGAAACGCAGACACGGGGAGAACATGCAAATTCCACACAGAAAGGCCCTTGTCGGCCGCTGGGCTCAAACCCAGGACCTTCTTGCTGTGAGGTGACAGAGCTAACCACTACACCACCGTGCCATCCGTTTCAATGAGATTCAAGATATTCTAACTTGATAAAATATCATTTTTTGCAGTATAGTGCCACTGCAAAAAAAAATTTTCCCTATAATTGTAAATCGACCTTGGGTTTTGAGAAAGGTGCTATATAAATTGAACTTATTATTAAATGAACAAGTCAGAATAACACTAAGTGTAATATTCTGTTGAAGTAACAACAAACAGCAAAGAGCCAAGAAAAACAAGCCAACCATACAAATGAGCTGAAAAAGTACAATTAAAGAGAGAAAAATAAAACTCCAACAGCTAACACTAAGTCATCATGACCAGGCTAGACAGTACACAGCCTGGGTTAGTCAAGACAGCTATGCAATTACACAGTGGGCAAGGAAGCAGGGAAAAGGTGCAGCCTGAAGACTGTCTGCACTTGAAGGTGGTCAGGGAGTCGGCAGTTCTGACCTCAATGGGAAGGTTATTCCACCAACAGGGAACCAGGACAGACCACAGTCTTGAGCAGGCTGGGCAGGAGTGGAAAGGAGGAGGAGCCAGGAGACCATTAGCAGCAGAGCATAGGGATCTGACTGGTGTGTAGAATCGGATCAGTCTCTGGAGGTATGCTGGACCTCACCCCTTGAATGCTAGCACCACCATCTTAAATTTAATGTGAGTTGCAACAGGTAGCCAATGAAGGGTAGCAAGCAGAGGAGTAATGTGGGAGGACCGAAGGAGGTTGTAGACCAGGTGGGCTTCAGCATTCTGGATGAGCCGCAGGGGTCTGATGGCAGAAGCTGGAAGGTCAGCAAGGAGAGAGTTGCAGTAGACCAAATGGGAGAGGATCGGCACTTAGACCAGGAGCTGAGTAGAGTAGGTGTTAAGGAAGGGGCGGACCCTTTGGATTTTGTAAAGGAGAAATCTGCACATCTGGGTAACTGCAGCAATGTTCGCTGAGGAGGAGAGTCTGTCGTTGAACACCACCCCAAGGTTCTATACACTAGGCGAATATAGGACACTGCACCCCTCTGGATAAGCCGCCACTATAATTCACAGTAAATAGTCATATATTTTATGTTTCTTGACTGAATTTAATAACTGCCCAAAGACTTCAAATCTAAGTTTTGACTAAGGTGGTTCTCCATTTTTTTTAATCTGTACATGGACACATTAAAATCTAGAAGGGCACTCAGTAGAGCACATACCTACGCCAAGCCACATATCATCAACATCAAAATCAAATCACTTGAACCAAGGATAATACTAAAGCTGTACACCAAATTTGATCAAAATCCGTTCACTACTTTTTGAGTTACATTGGGAACAAACAAAAACATCCTGGATCCACATACATATCCGGAGTCGCATCAAAATCTAATCAATTGTTCCTTGGTCCATGGCTCACCTTTCCTCAGAATTTCATCAAAATCTGTTCACTACTTTTTGAGTTATGTTGAGAACAGACAAATACACAAACAAACAAGTGTTGCCAGGCAAAACAAACCTCAGCCAGTAGCATTTATGATGAATATGAAGGAAGATATTGCAAAAAAAATAGGTACCCTATGGGTACATGTGGCTACCACTTATAAATAAAACTGTCTTCTGATACCATGTCTGTATAGTAAATATAGCACATATATGTACTCTATGAGGCAGTAGCCACAAAAATGAACAATTTTAAAAAATCACAGAAGTAAAATATACCAAGTGTCTGTACTTTTATATTATTCTCTTACTGTACAGTTTTCGAAACTGAAACCTCCGAACCGAGCCTGATATACACACGCTGTCGCCATGACCCAAACTCTTATTTCTTGGAAATGGCCAGGCGCTCGAGCTCAGTGGAATGCACTTTCCCTCTGTAAGAAACATAAACATGTCTGAAAGTGATTTCTTTAGTCTCGTCCATTTAGACTAGTACAATTTTCACAAAAGAGGAGTTCTAGCGGCAAATTTGAGGAAAAGTTGGTAAACCATGTTTTTTACATAATTTGAGAGTGCTGATTCTGAATATTTTGTTTACTAAGCTGAATTCTGAGTTTTAAGCCTTCTAATTTGCATATTAAAATGAGATAAACGATTTTTTTCATTTATTATTATTATTTCTAAACTAATCAGTTAAACAACATAGCATTAGGCTCGAATTTCATATTTAAGTGCTAAAATAGTGCAGGAGTCATAACAAAATCTTTTCTTAACATATTGCATGGAATCAAGGTAATAAAACAACGTAGAGCAGGAGTCATAATATGACGTTTATTAATAACAGATGGGATAAAGGTAACAAAGCAAACAGCATTCAGAAAATAAACAATTTTAATTAGTCTTAAACTTGAAATCAAACTAAGAATGAATACAAATCAAATTTATTTACAGCAGTTTAAGATTAACAGAGAGTGCCTCTCCAACTCCATGGACACTTGAAACATTCTCCTCGTCAATGCAAAAAGTCACTGTGGAAAGAAAAAGTCACACATCAGGATTTTATGGTGTGTTTGATGTTTGTTCTTTTAAGTTGTGTTAAAATTGTGAGATAAGAAGTTTAGAGAAAGAACTGCTAACTTACATGAAGTAAGGTGTGTATCCCTAGTCCAAACTGCTGCCACATCAATATTCGCCCCTTCTCATCATTTGCTTCTCCTCTTGACTGCGATACTCTTCGAATGAATTTCTTCTAACAGTTGGGATGGTACTTGCCCTCAGCAGCTATCAAATCACTTACCCCTGCCACACGTACAGAAAGAGCATGGTCACACCTTGCACCATCAATTATTTGTTGACTGACTTTAAATGTCATAACAGAGCATAGTGTTTCTTTCTTCGACTTTTTGCTTTCTTGGCAAAATAAGCAGAGCTTCCGGTCGGTTGATGATGTCCTACTTCGTAGTCTTGAACTAGTCTGAGGTGTAGTTATGGTTGAATGTGATGGTTTATTTAGTCGTTGTATTTTACCCTTATCGGTAAAAGTTGCGAAACAGCTCTTATGCCAATATACTTCACCTTCATCCCTAGTCCCTATGGTCAAAATCCTGTGGATCTGATCAATATTAGCTGCATCTTGAAATTTCTGTCTTTCTTCGGCAGATGCCTTAAGTGATTGTAGGCCTTGAGCTGTTCCTTTGTAAATTGTATCTTTTTTCGATTTCTGGGAAATGATACAATCTCCAGAAGGACCAGACATGGAAGGACTCAAACAAGCATGCTCTTCCATTTTTGTCCACCACCGTAGGAGGAATGACTAGAGAGCATCTCGATGACATGTAATATATCACAATATTTCAGTGAAGCAGTAGACTATTCTCAATAAAGGATCAAAGCTGATGATAGCAAACAGTGACTAATGACTTGCTGAAATAAAAATGACCAGTCATCTAGAGTCCAACTCTAGCAAACATCTGTATTAGGAATTTGTTTCAGTTCTGTTCATCAAATGAATGAAATGAAAAATGTTAGCTTTAAAAAGTTGCAATATAGCCTTGTTTTTACTATAATGCTAATCAAGGATCATGTGGTGATTTCTATCTTTTGTTATAATATTTATGTCATATTTATACATTATGTTGATATTTGTTTACTGGACTTTTTACGAAATATGTTCAATTAAAGAGAACTTCATTCGCCTAGTATGACTGGACTTCGAGTGGCAAATTTGAGGAAAAGTTGTTAAACCATCTTTTTTACATAATTTGAGGGTGCTGATTCTGAATATTGTGTTTACCAAGCTGGATTTTGAGTGCTAAGCCTTGTAATTTGCATATTAATATGGGACTTGTTTGTTAACATTTTTTGAAAGTCGGCCATCTTGAAAGTCAGCCATCTTTAAACCGTTGGCTTCCAAAATGTAGACATTCATGTACACATGCTAGAGCATCAGCATAGAAGATTTGGTGACAATCCATCAACCCTTTCAAAAGTTATCGCACAAACAAAAAATATTCATTCGCCTAGTATGACTGCTATGCTATTATGCTAATTAGCAGGCTTAAAACTCAAAATTCAGCTTGGTAAACAAAATATTTGGAATCAGCACCCTCAAATTATGGGAAATAGCATGTTTACCAACTTTTCCTCAAATTTGCCGCTAGACCTTTTTCTGGAGGTATTTCTGAGATTTTTGCCCAGTCTAATTTATTTCAAATGGTGAACCAAATTGTATACACTCACCGGCCATTTTAATCAGAACATGTGTATGCACATGCACAGTGCGTGATTGTTACACTCTTACATTCTTACAGCATGATGACGTAGTGGCTAGCGCTTCTATATGAGGCAGTAGCCACAACAAAAACGATTTTGACCTTTTTGGTGATCTTGACCAGATGACCCTCAAAATGTTGGAGGTTCTATTTGAGACCAATGCCCATCTATCCTGAAAGTTTCATGAAGATTGGTCCAGCCATTTTCCCGTAATATCATTAACAAAAAAAACAAAGAAACCCGACTGAAAACAATACCTCGCCCCCTGGTGGACTCGGGCGAGGTAACAAACAAACAAATGTAACCTCCTCCAACACAGTTGGCAGAGGTAAAAATTCTTATCTATGGTAATTGTACATATAAATGTGGTAGATAAAGAGTCGGTTGAAAAAAAAACCAACTGGATTTCTCCTTTAAATTGGTAAATCCACAATTTCACATTTCACATTGTATCTTACACAGCAAGGTATGTCTGGCAGACAGCATCATTTTTTTTATTGTATTTGGTTTCATAATTTAACAATAAATGACTAGAGCAGCATAACATGCTTTCGATTAAAAAAAATTACTTGAGTCAGTGCACCATAACACTTGACGAATCGAATTAAAAATGGAAACATGTGCACAAATAGTTGTTTTTCAGTGTGAGTGCTGGCCATTTTCCCTATGACTAAACCTAGTCAGTGTTTTGGGCGAGCTCCTCAGGAAAACTGTTTTTAAAAACGTGGCTTGTGCAGACCTATAATGACGCACATGGTGGTTGAGGCCACAGTGAGAGTTGGATACGTGAATACGAGACGCTCGGGCAGGCTGGACACTCCAGGCTTTTTAGTTGTCAAAGGACATCAGGGCTTTGAATAGTAAATAGTCTCTGACTCAGCTGAAATGGTCGACCCATTAGAAACTGGAGGGAGAGAAAGAGAGAGAAAGGTGAAGTCTGTATGAGAGCAAGAGCTTGACGTTGAATATTATCACTAAATGTTGGCAGAAATCAATACCTTTCTTTTCTATCTATTTGTTGTAGTTCTAATCGGTATTATCTGCTCTGGGTTTTTTTTTTTTCTCTCTGTCTCTGGCTCTCTCCCTCTTTAGCATGCCGGTCAGCTTCTCTTCTCTTAGCTGTAGTCTTGTGTGTGTGTGTGTGTGTGTGTGTGTGTGTGTGTGTGTGTGTTTTAATCCAGTCAGCCCTCTTGGATCAAAGCAAGAGGCCTCAGGCTGACACCCTCAGTGCCCTGTTGCTTTCTTTTTTTATGCCCTGTCCTCCTGCTGGCCTCCGTTTTCACCTCTAATCTGAGTCTTTGCATAAATGAAGCAGATATTCACAAACTGGAGGCACTTTGTGCCTCTTAAGCACAGTGATACATCTACTGCTATATTAGTTTTGGCACATGGCTTAATATTACTCTCGCAATTTCACTCGATTATATTATAATATATAAAGTTCTTTTTCTCAGCTTCAGAAACTTTTTAGACATAAATATATTGAAATTTCAAATATTCTTACACCTGATATTCTACAAATTGCCAGGACCTGGTGTCTTATCTTTACCTCTTCCTTTTTGTCTCCAATTTTGTACTCTCTCTATCGCTATCTCCCAGGCGCTCTCTGGCTGTGATGTGTCTCTGTGTGACTTTGTCCCCGACCCTGTTGGCCCCTTTCCACTGCTGCTTTCCTTCCTGTGTAGCACAGCCCCAGTGCAGGATGACAGATAATACATTATCATAACTTTTCCCCCTGCTATGCCATGGGCCAATGAGAGCAGGCTGCTCTGAGCTCATGTATGAACGACAATTTAAATGCCCTCTCATATTCAGGAAATATCTTATTGTGTATGTATATACAGTGTCTTGCAAAAGTATTCATCCCCCTTGGCGTTTGTCCTGTTTTGTCGCATTACAAGCTGGAATTAAAATGGATTTAAAATGGAATTAAAATGGAGGGTTAGCACCATTTGATTTACACAACATGCCGACCACTTTAAAGGTGCAAATTGTTGTTTTATTGTGACACAAACAACAGTTAAGATGAAAAAACAGAAATCTGGAGTATGCATAAGTATTCACCCCCTTTCGTATGAAACCCCTAAACAGGAGCTGGTCCAACCAATTCACTTCAAAAGTCACATAATTAGTTGATTAAGATCCACCTGTGTGCAATCAAAGTGTCACATGATCTGTCACATGATGTCTGTATAAATCAACCTGTTCTAGAAGGACCCTGACTCTGCAACACTACAAAACAAGCAACATGAAAACCAAGGAGCCTCCAAACAGGTCAGAAACAAAGTTGTGAAGAAATATGGATCAGGGTTGGGTTATAAAAAAATATCCCAAACTTTGAATATCCCAGGGAGCACCATTAAATCCATTATAGCAAAACCAAAACCCACAGACCAGACAAGGAGGGCATTAATCAGAGATGCAACAAAAACACCAAAGATAACACTGAAGGAGCTGCAAAGATCTACAGTGGAGATGGGAGTATCTGTCCATAGGACCACTTTAAGCCGTACACTCCACAGAGCAGGGCTTTATGGAAGAGTGGCCAGAAAAAAAGTCATCGTTTAAAAAAATCACGTTTGAAGTTTGCCCAACAGCATGTGGCAGACTCCACAAACACATGGAAGAAGATTCTCTGATCAAATGAGACAAAAATTGATATTTTTGGCCATCATGGGAAATGCCATGTGTGGCGCAAACCCAACACCCCATGAACACCATTCCTATAGTGAAGCATGGTGGTGGCAGCATCATGCTGTGGGGATATTTTTCATCTGTAGGGACAGGAAAGCTGGTCAGGACTGAAGGAAAGATGGATGGCACTAAATACAGGGCCATTCTGAGGAAAACATGCTTGACTCAGCCAGAGGTTTGAGACTGGGATGAAGGTTCACATTCCAGCAGGACAATGACCCTAAACATACTGCTAAAGCTCCACTGGAGTGGTTTAAAGGGAACCATTTAAATGTCTTGGAATGGCCTAATCAAAGCCCAGACCTCAATCCAATTGAGAATCTGTGGCATAACTTGAAGATTGCTGTACACCAACGCAACCCATCTAACTTGAAGGAGTTGGAGCAGTTTTGCCTTGTTCCAGCTTGTAATTCCAGCTTGTAATGTAACAAAACAGAACAAACACCAAGGGGGATGAATACTTTTGCAAGACACTGTACATCTGAATTATTTAAAATGTTTGAAATGATCCATGTAGACATGTGCACATAGGATATTTTTAAAATGAACCAAAACAAGATTTACGCCCACCCAATTAGGCTTGCACATTAAGCATAAATACTCTCAAGGCAGCACATGCATGGAATAGATTTTGGAAGTGGAAACAGCTGAAAACAGCCAGAAAATTAACGATTCATTTTTCCATCACTAAATTTAGACACTGAAACATCAACATCACCAAAGAAGTTTAGATTCCAGATACTCTCTTCCAAAGGGTTCAACATAAAAAGATGCAACAGAAAACCATTCAACCTATCGTCAGGACGAGGGACGAGTCATCTCATGGCCAGGACTTCAATAGAACAAATTTGGCCATACTCTCAGTATGGGAGGGACAGCATTCTCCCTCTCCCCTATCATTTACAATGACAGTGGCCAAGCAGGAGCATATGTGAACTTGTATGAGGAAGAAGGCAGATAACACATTCCTCTGAGTATGTTGTGTTTCCCTGTGATGCAACATGAGCAGATGTTTGACATGTTTTGATTGGCTGGTTTCATGTGCCTTGAAGGCAGCATGTGTTAGCATTCAGCCTCTCTAGATGGTTGGTGTCATATGATCGGCATTGGAGAGAACTGGCCAAGACCAAATTAGAGAGAAAATGAAAAAAAAAGTGCAGTATTCCATCTCATAGCTCCAGAGTCATCGGTTCGATCCTGAGCTTGGGTTACTGTCTGAGCAAAGTTCCTGTCTGGGTTCTACTGTTTCCTCTCACCTCACAAAAACAGGCCAGTACACAGATTGACTGTGCATGCAGTGTTTACAAACCTTTACTGCATAAATTATATGGGTTTTTTTTAACATCCAGATTCTTTAGAGGTTTTTTACTATCTAAAATCGCATGTCGTGTGAATTCTTATTTTGGCCACCCATCACTTATGTTAAAAAAAATGTTAATGGATTGTCCATGAGTAGGAATGTTATGTAAGTAAGTAAATAAATAAACTAGAGAGAGACTGTAACTAAAGTGACAGTAATTTGCACTAGCTGTTAGAAACCGGGACGTCTAGTCACCGTACCCTATAGATCTGGAACAGTAAGAGATAGAGAATGATGCTTAGTGAGGAGAAGTTGTGTCCTGTCGCCCTGAACAAAGTAAAAAAAACTGATTGAAAAAATAATGGAAATTGACAGAGTTTTAAGTAATTGAAAAAAATCCCATTTTTCATGGATCATTCTGGTTTGGTGATCCGAATCACTACCAAAAGTCATAGCAATGTAATTCAGTCCAGAGATATTCTTCATGTGAAGTGAAACATGTGCAAAGGAGGTTTTAAGTGGAAGGAGGATGCACAGCCCTTAGTCCACTATCTTGGCCCCCCGTGATAGCTCCAGTGGCAAGGGAAAGACCAAGACGACTGGCTCACGATGGGGTTGCAGGGTGTCTAGTCTATGATCCTATGCTGACACCCAAGCGCAGGTTTAACCACAGTAATGTGGCCCCTCACATGGTTTAGCCCGCCTGCTGAAGCACTGTATCAGGGTGTGGTGCTTGGAGCCAGCAAGTATGAAGAACTCACCAAGAGAGAGACGGCATGGAGTGACATCATCGTCGATATCGATGGACAGCTTTAAGCAAAGCAAGCAAGCAAATTCTTCATGTGAAATTTGGTGATGATTGGTTGAAAACTGAGGGAGAAATAGCGTTCTAAAAAGACTATTACTAGACACTGACACGGAACGGGACGTGATGTGACCTATTATCGCTCACAGACATTGAACTCTTGTCACGTCCTGTCCTGGGGGATCTTACCATAGCCGTCCTGTCATGTGTCATGGTATAGTTTGCACCAAACCATATGCAAGAATAAACTTTAATTGCACCAACCTCTATGCAAGAATACAGTCCCTGCATAGATGGGAACTGGTGTTTCATTGTCATTGTTTATGACGTCATGCCACATCCCGTTCCATCCCGTTTCATTGTCCTGTCACGTCCCAGTATTACAATGGCAGGATGACACCTAGATTACGAGTATTACATGAGAAGAAGAAATGACAAGTCAACACAAGAATTTTTCAATGAATTATTTATTAATTAACAAATTATATCCCATCATGGACAATAAGGTAGGTGTCCCGTCCCGTCCATCCTGTCCTGTATATCATGGGTCTGTCCCATCCTGTATCGCGGGGAGGTCACTGCCCGAGTGATGTCACGTCATGTTACATTCCATGTCACGGGTTTTAGCAGTAACCTTCTAAAAACATTAGGATAATAATAATAATAATAATAATAATAATAATAATAATAATAATAATAATAATAATGTGTTGCCAGGCAAAACAAACAGTGCCTGGTAGCACTTATGATGAATATGAAGGAAGATATCGTGAAAAAATTATTTTGACCTTTTTGGTGACCTTGACCTTGATTTTGACCTTGTGTGTGAACATACTTGGCCAATAAACATGGTTCTGATTCTGATTCTCTGCTGCTCTCAGCCAATCAGAACAGATCGTACTGCAAGATTGTTACACTCTTACATTCTTACAGCACGATGACATAGTGGCTACCACCTCTATATGAAGCAGTAGCCACAAAAACCTTGACCTTCACCGGATGACCCCCCAAATGTTTGAGGTTCTATTTGAGACCAATCTATCCTGAAAGTTTTGTGAAGATTGGTCCAGCCGTTTCCCGTAACATCATTAACAAAGAAACAAAGAAAATCCACCAAAAACAATACCTTGCCCCCTGGTGGACTCCATCCCAGGCGAGGTAATAATAATAATAAGAGCAGTAGATAAAAAGATCCTGAGAGTAACAATTTGTGCCAGCGCTACTAGTGCTAATTAATTAATTAATTAATTAATTAATTAATTAATTAAAAAAGAAGAAAATATTATACCTGAAATGTAAGAAATATGTATATATTTTATTAATAAACAAAAATTGTTAACAGTCAGGTCTAAAATACTTAATGTTGATGACCAAAATTACAGAAAATACAGCTAAATTATTTGATTGTACACAATTTACTCAGTTATACTCAGCAAGATAATTCTGATTTTGTCTGTTAAAAAAATCAATCTGCAATTAAAAGAAATAGTTTAATAAACTAAAAAGCTAAAGTGTTTATTGGAGTCTGACTTACACTATGTTAAATTGCAGTAATGGTCTTAAGTAATTTGTAAGTGATGTGTTATATTTAAAAAAAAAAAAACAACAACCTTAAAATAGCTGTTCATAAATGTGGACCAGGGGTGTTAGAAGCATTTTTAACGGGGGGGGGGGGGGGGGGGGGGGACTGGCAGGGGGTCTGGGGGTCCTCCCCCAGAAAATTTTTAATTAATTAGATGCCATTTCCTGCATTTTGGTGTATTTTAACAGGTTGTTAAACACCTAATTTTACCTACAAAAGTCACTTAATTCAATGACTATTTTAGAGACTCAACAATAAGTCCTCATTCAACTAGTCCATATATTCATCAGCCTGTTTTTAAACCCACTGCTATGCCTAAGATAATGAGATGAATGTGACAATTTATCACCAACAATGACTTTATGGGTGCATTTTACTTTTTATTTTGTGTTTCCTTTTTTATTTAGTTTTAGATGTAACAACTGTTAAGAATATTCATAATTTCACACAATGAACAGGCATGACATCCCTTAGCAAAAAGAAGTTTATTCAAGTGTACTATGAGTATACTTATTTTTTACTAAAACTGAGGAAGTATACTTGAAGTTGACTTTTTATAAACTATATTTTATATACTTAAGAATAGTATAGTGAAGTATACTTGGCTTATACTGAAAAGTATAAACAAAAGTCTAAGACTAAGTACATTAATACTAAGACTTACACTTACACTTTAATACTAAAACTTATACTTTAGTATACTTTACGTTTTTCTGCCACAAAGTACTAATACTTAGTATATCTTGCTCCAAGTGCATGATAAGGTCAAGTCATTGACTCATGCTTAACATTTAATTTATATATTAATATAATATAATGCTGGCGTTTAAAACTTTACAGTATATAGTATGTGTGCTCAATTGCATTATCTTTATGTACCTTAAAATCATACACAAAACCAGAAAAACTTCTGACTTGACTTTATTGATCAAGAGACCATTATGTTTACATTTTTACATGCAAATGTGCACTTTTTTCTTTTATTTTCTCCAGTAAGGAAGGACTTGATTTCATAGGTCTTTGTTTTTGAAATGTTTGAAATGTTTGAAAATATATCAAACTTGTTTTCAACATTCTGTCTTGTGATTTTGTAAATGCATCACACTCTTGTGTACATACAGTATGAGTAAACTTTAAGAATACTTTAAGGAGTATATTTCCAGTATATAAATAGTAAGCTACAAGTAATATGCCAAGCAAACTTAAAGTATAACAAGTAAACTAGTGAAATAACCAACGTTTATAACAGTGTACTTAAAGTATACAATAATAAACTAAAAATAGGGACTCGAAGTATATAACTAGTACAATGGCAGTATATCGATAAGTGTACTTGTGGTATACTTTAAGCATACGAGAGGGATATACCAAGTACATTGATAGTATATAGATGAGTGTACTTGTTGTATACTTTAAAGTGTACTTTTGCAAACTTAAAATGAACTTTAAAGTATACTTTTATAAACTTGAAATGTTCCAATTTAGTCTGAAAAAGTATTAAATTTGTATACTTTCTAGTACACTAAAAGTACATGGTCTGTAGTATACTTGCTATACTTATACTGAAGCATACTTAATAAAATTAACTTTAAGTATACTACTTTTTGCTAAGGGATGGCATCATGCAAACTTCATAACACAAAATCACACTGTGTCAAGCAATGGTGACACATAAAAAATAACTTCACAAAATGAACAGGTGCAATTTTGTTCACCACCAACAGTGACTTTAGTGGGTGCATTTTACTTTTTTCTGAGATACTCATAACAAAAATGACATGGCATCATGCAGTCTTCATAACACAAAATTACACTGTCAAGCAATGACACATAAAAGATAACTTCACACAATGAACAAGTGCAGTTTTGTCAACTTACATGCAATGGCGGTACTACAGTAACATTTACAGATTAATATAACAAATAGATTTATAGATATAACTCCTTCTTACATTGGTGCCACCACAATTTCTACCACTTCATAACTTTTATCCCCCTTTCCTTCACAATCCACCTGGAATAACATCCCTCTCCATTCTACTATTCCTTCCCCATACACTGATTTCCCATGTTACTTTCCAGAAAACTGGCAAAGACCAGACAAAACAAGTTCTTCAAATCACAACAGGGAATCAATAAATATCATCAGAGCAGACTTGACCTCATTCTTGGTATTACAATAAGGTAGGCCTACTGGGTTTGAGTTAAATGATAGTTAACATTAAGCTAGCTGATACATCTCCTAACATTGACTAGCCAGCTAACTGCACTAACATTTCCATTGGGACAAAAAAACCTGTCCTGTGGGGAAATTTTGACTGACTTTCCGCTTCTTTGTAAAGAATTTCCTTATGTCCATTGTGTCTGGGGAGGGAGCAAATACTGCAAACAATTCATCATCAACCAAGAATACCCCATTAGGCTAAGCTTATTTCATTGTTTAGTTGAACGTTAATTTAACGTGGCCTAAGGTTAATTTTGAGGGCATTTCACAAAAGAATAAGGTTTTAGCAAAAGCTAGACATTGTGAGGTGGCAATGGGCCTGACGTCACCTCCTCCACTTTCGAGCAGCTGCACCAACATTTCTCTGCTTGCACTGAGATTCACTTCACTCGCGCGCTGTGAGTTGTTGTAGTTAACGCCCGGAAAACCTGGAGTGGATTTTCAGTGGTATGTGTATTCTCTTATCGATCAAGTGGAATGGATTCTTTCACGAAGCAATAGAAATGGCGCTGGGTGAACTAATATTTCATGTTAAATGTGGGGGGTCCAAACGAAGAATTATGAAATGTAAAGGGGACACGTCCCCTTCACATTCAATGGTGGCAATGCCCATGACGTGGACAGTATGCAGGAAAGGACTAGAATAGGGTCAGGATCCACCACCACCCTGAGCAAAAGTGATAAAGTGATTAGTGAAAATGAAGGAGAAAAATATATGAACTAGAAGGGCACTCAGTAGAGTAGAGTGCATACCTTCGCCAAGCCACATATTATCAACATCAAAATCAACTCACTTGAACTTAGGATAATACAAAAGCTATACACCAAATTTCATCAAAATCTATTCACTACTTTTTGAGTTATGTTGGGAAAAGACAAAAAATAAATAAATCCTAGATCCACGTACATATCCGGATTTGCATCAAAATCTAATCAACTGTTCCTTGGTCCATGTCCCACCTTTCCTCAAAATTTTATCAAAAGTGATTTCATCAAGTGATTTTTAGCTCATCCAGCCGCAGGCCAGGCCAGATGAGCTTATGCGATCACGCGTCGTCCGTCATCCGTCCATTGTCCGTGCACAATTTACAAAAATCTCTACACTGCCTACAGGATTGACTGGATTTTGATCAAACTCACATACAATGTTCCCCAGGTGGGTGTGCATAAAAGTTGTCAAGATGGTGGTGCCACCTGCCATATTTACGATTTTATGGGCGTCTTGGCCGGTATGAGCTACAGCCTCATTGAGGCTATTTATTGATATTTCCTTTGACTGGGTAAAGGGAACCCTGTACCTATCCACCACCATCCCCCAACTCCCTGCCCATACAAGCTTTGTTCGTAAAAATACAACCTTAATCATGTTTCTAACAGACACACCAGTCAGATCATTAATTTGTCCATTGTTCCAGAAGCTCCCAGAGTCCATGAGCTGTCTAAGACCATATCTCAAGAGGAGACGGCTGAGCCACAAGCAGCAGTTATTGCTGTCTACAGCAGAACTGGCCTATACACTTCCAGTTCCTGTTTAAAGACAGTCAGTCTGACCCAGTGTACCTTTGCTCCATTCTGTTTCTGATAGCTTTCTGTGGGTCAGATAAAAAAAATGTGCAGATTGGCTGAATGAATTGGTGTGTAAGCATGTGTGTTCTCGGACTAGACATCATATGCATCTAAAAATTCCACCTATACAGTTTCACACTTGCATCTGGGATAATGTGAAGTGACCTGATGTTTGTTTTGCGTCTTTTGTTGAGAAACAGTCTGATTTAACAACATATGATACACAAAATGGCTAGAGAAGCAGCTTTGGGACCAAAAGGTTGCTGGTTCAATTCCCAAGACCAGCAGGAAAGGCTGAAGTGCCCTTGAGCAAGGCACCTAACCCCCCAACTGCTTCCTGGGAAGCATGCTGGGCATGTTGTATGTCACTCTGGATAAGAGTGTCTGCTAAATGCCATGTCTGTGAAGATTCTCAGTCATCCAGGTCATAGTAAACTGTGGGTGGTAAAAGAGAGCAACTGGACTTGCTTGAAGATTCTTGAAGACGTTTCACCTCTCATCCAAAAGGCTTCTTCAGTTCTGTCTGACTAATAGGGAGTATCAGGTATTTATCCTCTCATGGATGAAAAGCAATCCTAAGGTGTCGTCGAGTCATCCTGTTGGTGTGGGTCACTGGGGGCTGGGGGTGAATGGCCTAGAGAGTCTTTGGGGTGATCAATGGGTTGTTAGTTCTCTCTGTCCTCCTGTGAGTCACTGAAAACAGCTGGGTTTTGGTGTGCATTCAGTTGCCTGGGAAGTGTGCCAAGGACTGCATTGTAGGTGGCTGATAAATGGTGTCTTAGACCACCACCTCTGTTCAGTGATGGTCGTTCCAGGCTGACAAAAATGTCTTCTTTAACTTCTCGCTCATACCAATGATCCTCTCTTGCTAAAATGCATACGTTGCAATCCTGAAATGAGTGTCCTTTGTTGTTAAGATGAAGATACACAGCAGAGTCCTGGCCTGAGGAACTGGCTCTCCTGTGTTGAGCCATGTGCCTGTGAAGCGGTTGTTTTGTTTCCCCAATATATGAGTCCGTGCATTCCTCACTGCACTGAATTGCATACAGTACGTTGTCCTGTTTGTGTCTGGGTATTCTGTCCTTAGGGTGGACCAGTTTCTGCTTCAGGGTGTTGCTGGGTCTGAAATGTACCAGAATGTTGTGTTTGTAGAAGATCCTCCTGAGTTTCTCAGATAGACCAGAAATGTAGGGAATGACAATGTTATTGCATTTGTTCCTGTTATCTTCCTTGTCCGTTATGTTCCTTTTTCTGCTCTTGAAGAAAGCCCAGTTAGGATACCCGCAGTTCTGAAGTGCTTTCTTGATGTGATTTTGCTCCTTCTCTTTTCCCTCTATCGTTGTAGGAATGTTCTGAGCCCTGTGTTGCAAGGTCCTAATGACCCCCAATTTGTGTTCCAGTGGGTGGTGTGAGTTGAAGAGTAGGTACTGGTCTGTGTGTGTGGGTTTCCAGTAGACCTCGATGCTAAGGGTTCTGTCTTGTCTAATGTGTACATCACAACCCAAGAAGGCTAGATTATTCCCACTGACATCCTCCAGAGTGAAATTGATGTTGATATCCATTGCATTGTTGTGCTTAGAGAAGGCTTCCACCTCATGGGTTTTGATTTTAACCCAGGTGTCATCCACATATCTGAACCAGTGGCTGGGAGCAACTCCTGAAAAAGTGGTCAAAGCTTTATGTTAAATACCTGATACTCCCTATTAGTCAGACAGAACTGAAGAAGCCTTTCGGATGAGAGGTGAAATGTCTTCAAGAATCTTCAAGCAAGTCCAGTTGCTCTCTTTTACCACCCACAGTTTGCTAAATGCCATCTTTTTTTCTTTTTTTTTTTTACTGGGTTAATTTTACGGTATTGGTCAACAGAGTTGACAGTGTCATACCACTGATACATTTCTGCAAGACAGCACTTACACAGCAAGTAATCAGTGATAATGTGCAAGCAAAGCTCTGCATGCTCCAACCCCTTTCTCTGAGGTGGCCTTGTCAACACTTGTTTCCTGTTTATCATTTTCAAACCTGTCTGTTTTCATAACCCATAAACTTGAAAAAGTGCCACTTTTCATTACAAACACTTTTCAATTTTGATGTGTTTTGGAACAGGATGGAGTTATTCTTACCCTGGGATTGTGGTTTAGCCTGGGCACACAGATCAGAGATGAGGTTACATTTTAGTTTCGATGCTAAGCCACTCATTTTCAGACCACAAGCACTAGAATGGCTTTGGGAACTGGAACGTTTGTTGGAAGGACTTTGCACTGATGATGCTTATTGGATATATTCTGCTGATCTGGGGTCAAAGCCACTTTCTGTCCTTTTATTATTGCTTACTTTGTACTGTTTGTCTTTCTCTTTCTCCTTGTTCTCTCCTTTTGTTATTTCAGCACTCTAGGAAAGCAGTGATGCAGCAAATATTAACATTGCTCATGGAATTGGAAATCGAGACGTATTCATGGCTACACATGGATGTGGGTGTGGGTGTCTTCCTTTTTCATCTATAATCAAAGATTAATACTCAACAATATTTGTTGATATTACATTAACACGAGTGTTTTACTGGGAAATATACCACTCATATTTTTCATATGAGCTACAACCGGGACATGGAGAACTACAACCGTGACACATTTCTCAGTATGTCCCTCGTAAGGATATTGATGAATTGCTTTGATAAATTTGGGTACTTTCTGTTTGTGAATGTGTCTATATAATAAAAAGAAAATCACATGTTGGCTTCAAGATATGAAGTTTATCTTCTCATTTTGAAAAACTCACATTTTTCATATGAAATACATCGCAGATCTGAGTGACATATTTAAATAATATTGGCTGGCTTTGAGTGGTATATCAGATATATTCCATTCAGCTAGCATGATATTGAATGAGTCGAAGACTGATGTAGTGTGATAGGTAATACCAAAAGTGATAGTAGCTCATAATAATAACAGATTTCTTCTTAACAAGCCTTTCGATATAGGTATCAATCTATTCTTCCGTCCCACAGTGTCTGTCCATAACATGGCACACAGCTCCTCACTAGTTGTAATGCTGACTTGATGGTAGAAAGAGCTTATGACTATCTACTTGTGTAAATAGTATCATTAGCTAAATCTGATTGATATGGTTGCCACAAAGTTTTTATTGTTTCCATCCAGCAAAATGTCCATCATGGACATTCAAAATCCCTTTTACCTACTATAGAATCATCTCCAGGGCGGCACGGTGGCGTAGTGGTTAGCGCTGTCGCCTCACAGCAAGAAGGTCCGGGTTCGAGCCCCGTGGCCGGCGAGGGCCTTTCTGTGTGGAGTTTACATGTTCTCCCCATGTCCGCGTCAGTTTCCTCTGGGTGCTCCGGTTTCCCCCACAGTCCAAAGACATGCAGGTTAGGTTAACTGGTGACTCTAAATTGACCGTAGGTGTGAATGTAAGTGTGAATGGTTGTCTGTGTCTATGGGTCAGCCCTGTGATGACCTGGTGACTTGTCCAGGTCGTATAACGGGATAAAGCGGCTAGAGATAATGAGATGAGATGAGATGAGATGAGATGAGATGAGATGAGATGAGATGAGATGAGAATCATCTCCCTACCAGACAGTATTTGATTAAGTTGTAGTGCTACTGACGCATAAACTGCTGAAAAAGTTAATGGTTACTAAAACAGAAAGGTGTCTACAGGAGCTCTTCTGTGGGATTGGACGATATGGGCTAGCCTTCGTGCCCCATGCAAATCAATGAGCCTTTGACACCCATGACCCTGCCACCAGTTCACCGGTTGTCCTTCATTGGACTACTTTTGGTCGGTACTAACCACTGCATACCAGGAACACCCCACAAGATGTACCCTTTTGGAGATGCTCAGACCCAGTCATCTCGCCATCACAATTTGGCCCTTGTCAAAGTCGCTCAGATCCTTACACTTGCCCATTTTTCCCGCTTCCAACACATCAACTTTGAGAACTGACTGTTCTCTTGCTGCCTTATATATCCCACCCCTTGACAGGTGCCATTGTAACAAACATAATCAATGCAATTCACTTTACCTGTTAGTGGTTTTAAGGTTCTGGCTGATTGGGGTATATCATTCATTTCCTTTAGGTATACTTTTAAAAAATACAACGTTTGTATTAATATAGAACAATTTATTTTTCAACAGTGGTGTTACACTGTTGATGCTCAGCACTGTGAACACACTCATGATGCAATTTATTTTTGAACATGTGACTTGTGGAGTATTAAAATTTTCATTTAATTTAAAATATAAACATTGTATTCCATCTATTATCCGTAACCGCTTATCCTGTGCAGGGTTGTGGGCAAGCTGGAGCCTATCCCAGCTGACTATGGGCGAGAGGTGGGGTACACCCTGGACAAGTCACCAGATCATCGCAGGGCTGACACATAGACAAACAACCATTCACACTAACAGTCAATTTAGAGCCACCAATTAAACTAACCTGCATGTCTTTGGACTGTGGGGGAAACCGGAGCACCTGGAGGAAACCCACGCAGACACAGAGAGAACATGCAAACTCCACACAGAAAGGCCCCCATTGGCCACTGGGCTCAAACCTAGAACCTTCTTGCTGTAAGGCTAAGTGCTAACCACTACACCACTGTTCCGCCCTATAAACATTGTATTTTAATGTTTATATTTCAAAGTGTATTTATAACCAAAATGATGTTTATAGGTTAATATAGGCTTTATAGTATTATCTATTGTAAACTAATGCATGTAAATAATTAAGATAAACTTTGTAAATAATTTATTCCACAGTATAGTTGAATTTTCTATTCTGATTGGTCAGAAGGTGTTGATTAATTCTCTAGAAGAGCAGCTCTGAGAGTAGTTCTGTTTGTAAATTCAAATTACAGGTTTATATTAACACGCTTATTCCACTCATCTCATCTCATTATCTCTAGCCGCTTTATCCTTCTACAGGGTCGCAGGCAAGCTGGAGCCTATCCCAGCTGACTACGGGTGAAAGGCGGGGTACACCCTGGACAAGTCGCCAGGTCATCACAGGGCTGACACATAGACACAGACAACCATTCACACTCACATTCACACCTACGGTCAATTTAGAGTCACCAGTTAACCAGTCACCAGTGCACCAGAGCACCCGGAGGAAACCCACGCGGACACGGGGAGAACATGCAAACTCCACACAGAAAGGCCCTCGCCGGCCCCGGGGCTCGAACCCAGGACCTTCTTGCTGTGAGGCAACAGCGCTAACCACTACACCACCGTGCCGCCCGCTTATTCCACTTATGTTAACATTTCTAAAGTAACAACTTAGACAAGGACTTTTTGTCAGTAATGGCGTTGAGAGCAACAACTCGAAATGAACTTCAAACATGGCTTCTCAGGACTACAACGCCCAAGATTCACAGCGTCCCCTGTCTCCGGCATATTAGTACACCTGACAGTCATTACCTGTTAATCAGCTACGCTACTTAAGCCTCTCTCACAGCGAAGTATTGTTCTAAGTTTACCCAGTCATACCAAGCCTTTCTAATTCTGCCTGTCTCTAGTTTCTTCAACCCTTGCTATGTTTACCTTTCCTAGTCTTCTCTTCATTGCTCTGTTTGCCGATTGACCAACCGACCCCTGCCTGCCTCTGACTTCGAGTATTGTTTTGCGATTTGGCTACGTTTCCTGTTTGCTTCCCTGCTCTCCCCTGCACATACGGTACATCCATAAGTGCCTGCAACCTGACACTTTTTTTTATAGAGTTGGCACTCTACATAAAGCATACAAAATTATACGTAGAGTGCCAACTATAAAAGTCCTTGTCTAAGTTGTTACTTTAGAAATGTTAACATAAGTGGAATAAGCGCATTAATATAAACCTGTAATTTGAATTTACTTAATATTCTTCTTATTTTAACAATTTCATAATGAAAACAAACACTTCCTAATGCAAATTGGCTTAATGGTTTCCATTAACCAGGTTCCCCTCTCTATCTAATGATTTCAACAGCTAATTAGACCAATTCCTGTTAAGCCAAGGCTGTTAGCTTCTCGATCTCTGAAAAGCTGCACTCTCTCTCTCACACACACACAGTGTGTTATTTTACTTGCCGTTGTTGAAGCCAAGGGGTGTCTGAACTGCGCAGTAGCATTGCAACTCTTATGACCTCTTTCTCTGGACTCCCACTTCGCTCTTATTTTAGCCTGGAAGTCATACCGTCTGAGCATAGTGCCAGCGAGTGCTGGACTACTTCCTCATTTCAGAACACAGCATGCTTCCATACACGAAGAGTCAGCACACATTCACACATTTATTTGTTGGGTTTTTACATTACTCATACGTTCAGCCAGATATCCAGGATCTTTTGGTCTGCCTCTGCATGTCTGGCTGACTCAAGGTCACTGCATGCACGCTACTGATGTTCCAACAACCAAACAGGCAGTAAACACCAAACTACAATTACAGACAGCAGGAATGTCATGGCTTGGTGTTTTGTGGTTGATCTGCCATGAATCAAAAGTGACATCTTTCTGCTTTCCTTAAAATAAAAACATGCTCCCAAGCCACCCTTATCAAAAAGAAGTATACTTCAATTTCATTTGATTAAGTAGACTTAAGTAAAGTATATTTCCTTAAGTATACGTTTGTGTACCAAGTATACTGAGATCAATGTACTTACAGTATACTTGTAAGTAAACTAACCTAATACTTCTTGGGACTAAATTGGCCCACTTTTAGTTTATAAAAAGTATACTTTAACTCTAAGAGAAGTAAACTTTCAGTATACAACTAGTATTTTTTTTTTATTTTGTACTGCAAGTATACCACAAGTAAACTTACATACTAATAGTTTACTAGTTTTATACTTGTAGTCCACTTTTTAGTTTACAAAAGCATACTTCATAGTATACTGGAAATATACTATGAGTTTACTTGTTTTATACTTCTAGTCCACTTTTTAGTTTACTAAAGTATATTTTGTAGTGTACTGGAAATATACTATTGGTTTACTCGTTACACACTTCTAGTCCACTTTTTAGTTTATAAAAGTACACTTTATAGCATATTGCAAATATACTATTAGTTACTGGTTATATGCATCTTGTCAACATTTTAGTTTTGAAGTATACTGCAATTACCATTCTAGGTATACTATTAGTTTTCTAGCCCTAACCCTTACCTCATGCACACTACCAGTAGACAACTTAAGTATTTTGTACCTTAAGTTACAATGACATTATAAAAGTAAGAATTCACAAAATAGCAACAGATACTCAGGATTAAGAACATATTCATTTTCTTTAAAAATCAACATTTAAAGCAACATTGTATTAAATGACAAAGTATAAAAACATGGCAATGATAACTGAAATTGACATCCAAGCTCTAAAGAAAAATAAATAAATAAATTTAAAAAAAATTTTAATTATCCCACTCAGGAGAAATTTAAAAAAAAAAACTGACATGGAACCACAGACATACCTAAAAGTTGTCAATGCTGAAGCACAACTACAGGCCAAGTACACTTAAACATAAGGCACAAATATTTTAATACTTTATTACATTTTTGTTAAGTATATCCTGATCAAAAGTTTAAGTATAAGCTTAATATACTTAGACTTTTCTATATAATTTTCAGTATAAGCCAAGTATACTTATGTATAACTTTATTAAGTATATCTCTGATAAGTAAATAAAAAGTAAACTGAAAGCGTACTCTTATTTTTAGTTTAAACAAAGTATACTAGAAGCACACTTGAATATACTTCTTTTTTGTAAGGGCACTCAACATGAGTGAGAAATATATCTTTTTAAAAGGCATGGTCCATACACATGGGTCAATTCACCTTTTTTTATAACAAAGGTGGATGGAACAGTGTTTGAATGAAACTAATTAGAAATTTGATTTTTAAAACAGTCTACACCATTTGATACCAGCTATTGATATGTATAGTCATGAGAAAAAGTAAGTACACCTTGCACAGAGAAAGTACAATCCTTCTCATTGTAGAATGGTGAAATTCAAATTGTTGGAGATGGCCTTATAATCCTTTGCAAATTGATGAACAGCAACAGTCACTTCTCTGAGGTCATGACCGATGTCCTTTCTTTTTGGCATGATGTAGAGCATTACCTAAGTGCTCCAGAACACCAAACTACCCAAAGTTCTGCTTTTATAGAAGTCGTCACACTTCTTGATGTTTAATTAATCTTGTACATTTCATAACACCTTGCTGCTAATTTTTTCTTAATGATTATGGAAGTAAGAAGGGTGTACTTATTTTTGCACACCTAGTTTCTGAATGTTGGTTTACTTTTTGGGGAAAAAAAGATTACATATTGAAATCTGTTGTTGTTTGTTGGCACCTGAGGGTATTTGTTGTAGAAGTTGGTGAGGACCACACAATTGTTATATAGGCCCAGATCAATAAAAATATACAATTGAAGAAGGGTTTTCTTTCTTTCCCATGGCTGTATAGTCACAATGCTAATTGTTTTTCTTATCTTTTGAGTGAAACATGTATTCTTTACAACTATTGAGGTGTTTTGTGTTACCATAAGAAATAAAAACGCACTTATGTCAGCAAAAAATAAGTGTGAATATCTGGGCCATCTCTACTGGAGGAAAGAACCAGACAGTCTAAATATAGCCAGGAGAGGCAGAGGGAGAGAGGGATGATATACAGGTAAAGACAGTGCTAGAGAGACACCATTTTTCTATTAATTAAATTATTAATGCTACTATCCTGAAGTGATTTCCTCATACAGTGGCTGCTTGCAAAACCTCAACCAACCCCAAACATGAGTTCCTTCTTCAGAACTGAGACTTTCACACTGATTTTCTTTGTCTTCCTCTTTTCTCTCTACATTAACATAACCTCCAAGCACTGCTTTCTTTAACATCAGATTATATTTAAGTAGAAATAGAGATAATGTTTCATGCAATTTTTGTTAGAGCTCTCCAATTAGATTTTTTTTAATTAAATGTTGCCATCAAGCATTCATCAGGAGAGTGTGAGTTCCCACTGAGGTCCCCATCAGTGGCCAGGAGCCAAAGCAACAAGCTTGATGGGTGGATAGGATGGTGTTACTCTGTCACCCCGTCAATCACAGTGACATTAACCTATTGTGGCGGCACAGTGGTGTAGTGGTTAGCACTGTCGCCTCACAGCAAGAAGGTTCTGAGTTTGAGCCCAGTGGCCAACGGGGGCCTTTCTGTGTGGAGTTTGTATGTTCGCCCTGTGTCTGTGTGGGTTTCCTCCAGGTGCTCCGGTTTCCCCCACAGTCCAAAGACATGCAGGTTCGGCTAATTGGTGGCTGTAAATTGACCGTAGGTGTGAATGTGAGAGTGAATGGTTGTTTGTCTCTATGTGTCAGCCCTGTGATGACCTGGTGACTTGTCCGGGGTGTACTCTACCTCTTGCCCATAGTCAGCTGGGATAGGCTCCAGCTTGCCTGCAACCCTGCACAGGATTAATGGTTACGGATAATGGATGGATTAGCCTATTGTGGGTATCTGTAAGTTAATGTATGTGGAAGAGGGTAAATAGAGCTTTCCTCTGTGTGTATTATAACATGATCAGTAGTTCAAAAAGATCTGGTTGGCTGCTTCACATGTCTCAGAGGAAGCATGTGTTAGCCTTCATCTCTTCTGGTTAGTTGCTATCATCTATACTACTAAAGGAAGGCTTTCTGTCTGTTCACCTATGCAAATTGACTCCATACTTTGCACATGAATTGGTGACACCCCAGAGGGGCCCAAGACAACATTTTCGATTTTCCAAAACATAGGATTAGCACTAATCCAACACACTACTCATTTCCCATAGGGTACATGCTCACGCTAACATACTGCATGCAGCCTTGGTGGGGAATCCCCTCCCCCACTCGCCTGGGAGTTTCGATTGTACGGGACTTCGCAATCAGCGCTCCTCACCAGAGACTTCCGCTAGGGCCAAATCTGTCATTGAGGAGACACGGGGAGCAATTTAGCCCCTGTGAAGAGCACTATTCAGAGGAAATCAGGTTCACGGGCAATAATGACTAGTATAATAGAAGAGAGCTGGCTGGTGGATGGGAATAAGCAGGTGACCACATTTGGGGGGAAATGGGGGGGGGGGGGGGGGAGTCCCAAAAAATTCTTCCCATTACTCAATACTATATCATCATATTACTAATTTGAATTTGTTTTCCATTTTAAAATTATATTACAAGGGGGACAGGGGATGGGATCTGCTTCTTAACTCTGCATATTCTATCCCTGATTGTTGTTGGGATTAAAGGCAAGTGCTTATGTGGTTTCTAGATGGCACTCTATCATTATGTTAAATTATATGTAGTGCATATACAGTAGCTACATAGTAAATAGGAAGTCATTTGGAATTTGGCCAAATTTTAAAATGGTGGATTTCACAGGAATCAAATGTAATGATTATTCAACTTGATCAAGTTGATCATTAAAATGCATTAGAAAATGGTAAAACAAGTCAAATTATTGACACTTTTGCAATTAAACCTCTTCCAAACACCCAAGCCTCTAACTTATTGCCAAATGGTGTGTTGTACTTCCTTAACATAATACGGGACCAGCAAAATCTGTTTCCTCACAGCATTCTAAGTATAGCTATACCCCACCTAAAACCATGGAGAAAAAATAAAATGTTTGGTAGTACTACATGAAGTTTGGGGAAATGGTGGAGTTAAGTGTAAGCTATGCTAATATAACTTAGCCTGGCACAGCAACACAACTTGTGTAAGGGCCTGGTCCCACAACACCAATAACTATACGTATAACTACAATTATGCCTGAATTTAGTTCCAGTCTGGAGCAGTCACACCACAACTATAATCCCAACTATAATATCATTTGGTCCTGCCACTCAGGCAAATAAATGCATGCAACTTAAGAATAGTCATGGAAGTTTTTTCCAAGTAGTAACATATTATTTCGGGTCATACTGTACAGCTTGGACTTCAAAACAACCCATGCACACACTCCGGTGGTTGATAAAATATGGATAAGTCATGGACTACGGATTACAGAAATGATAATTTTTAAAAAAGGATACAAAAAATACAGCGTGGTTACATATTTTAATACAGATGCTAATAATTTATGGATTGGTCACGGACGTTTCAGTATATTACAGATTGGTTACCAATTTCATACGGATGATGCATTACGGATAAAAATTCATCTCATCTCATCTCATTATCTTTAGCTGCTTTATCCTGTTCTACAGAGTCACAGGCAAGCTGGAGCCTATCCCAGCTGACTACGGGCGAAAGGCGGGGTACACCCTGGACAAGTCACCAGGTCATCACAGGGCTGACACATAGACACAGACTACCATTCACACTCACATTCACACCTACGGTCAATTTAGAGTCACCAGTTAACCTAACCTACATGTCTTTGGACTGTGGGGGAAACTGGAGCACCCGGAGGAAACCCACGTGGACACGGGGAGAACATGCAAACTCCACACAGAAAGGCCCTGGCCGGCCATGGGGCTCGAACCCGGACCATCTTGCTGTGAGGTGACAGCGCTAACCACTACACCACCGTGCTGCCCCCGGATAAAAATTAAGAAGTCTAAAACAATGAAATGTTTGGACTACCTAAGTTCATAATTAAAATATCTTCCCTGTATTTATATGTTTGCTTTATTAATTTACTATTGATATTTCATGGAAGATATCACAACCGTGAATAAAAGATCCATGCTTTGTATTTTTTTATTTTACATGAATCCGTATTCCGTGACTTCATGATGCAACAAGGATGTACATAGATGCCCAGAAAAAACAGCACATTCTCAGACAACGTCACATGTAAACAATTACCTGATTGGTCAGATGTTTTATTGGATCAGGTTCAGGCCTGGAAAAATTGCTCCAGAAGCAATCTCACTGATACCGATAAACCCAGGCCTGGGTATCGTCATCGGTCTGGTGTGACCGCCAACCACATAAACTGCAGGGGACTGATTTTAGTTATAGTTATCAGTATCGTGGGACCTGACCTTAAATGAGCACCTGAAGATAAAATATCCCAAGGCAAGTGTACATCATGCCCTGAGAAAAGGCTTCTTTGCTTGGTGCCACCCAGAGTCCAGGATCTCCACTGGTTTCCACAGGTTGGATGTTGAGCTGCAAAATGCTGATGTCTCTACAAGTTTTGGTTTGCATAATTTGCAGATCATTATCAGATGATTTCCTTTGAAATATTAAAACTGAAGATTCCTAAAAATTGGGTCAGGGATGTTCATCTGTCTCCCCTCTCTCAGACATTGCTGCTTTCTAAGTATTTGGCACCTGAAGTGTAGACTTTTGGCAGGTACTGTTATATTTGATTTGGTCTCAATGTAATTCTTTAATATTTACACATACAATTTTCTCTGCTTAAATGCATGATTTATGTTACTCTGTAACAGTGATCAGAAATATATGTAACAAAGTTGACCATTTAATTTTTTTTAAGTAGTATGATTTAATTTGACTCCAAAAGTACCATTAAGGTATAAGTTCAGTCTTCTTCTTCTCGAGTCACTACGCAACAACTTTAGATTAAACTGTCCCTATTCAGTGTTGGACACATTGTTTCACACAGGGGGACAATGCTTCCAGGTCTTCTTGAGTGCAGGGATCTGGCAGATGTGGGCAAACTAGTAGATGTTGCACAGTCTGCTCCTCTCCACACAGGCAGCTGGTGTCATCATTCTCTCTATACCCCACTTCACTAGATTGATTTTGCAGCGGCCTACAGCAGTTCTCATACAGTCAAGACATGACCAGAAGGGTCATACTTTGCTGGAGCCAGGGGGAAGGGTTTCCTTCAGGCTGATGGACACCCTGTGATGTGCTTGGACAAGATGTTTGGTCTACAGGGACAGTCGCTGGTTGTGAGGGCTGTTGTTCAATGGCTCAACAGAATGTATGAAGCTGTGCCTTGATTTCAGCCTCTTTCCCGTTGACACATGATTGAAAAGAGGGTGGTGAGGGTCACTTTCCTGTTTCAGCTTCTCTTTCTGGGATACAACAGTCCTTCTTATGCTAGGGGTGTAATGCCACACAGCAAGTAAAGGTCATCTACCTTAGTGGGTTTCATGCAGCCAGTGACAGCCCGGCAAACAGCATTCAAAGCTGGGTCAATTTTGGTGGTATGAGCTGATCTACTCCAGACCAGTGAAGCATACTCTGCTGTAGAGAAGCATAAAGCCAGGGCTATGGTACGGATTGTCTTAGCATCGGCACCCCACTTTGTATTGGTCAACTTCCTGAGGATACCATTCCTTGATCCCACCTTTGCCCTGGTCTTGGTGATATGGTCCTTGTATGTGATGGACCAGTCAAGTGTAACCCCCAAGTAGACAGGCTTGGTGAAGCAGGGGCCATTGAAGGAGTGTTCACATCACAGTCCCTGTCAAGTGTTCTCACCTGCGAATCCTTCAGCTACACTACACTATGCTAATCTAAGTTCTGTAACAAGGGTACATATACTTCATTACTTTTCCACCCCGTCTATGCACAAGTACACAATAACACTGGAATTGTCACATATTTTCACATACTATACCTTCAGCAGTCATAAAATGAGCTCCACATTGTGCAATATTGATTTTTTTTTAGTGTGTGCTCTCTCAGAAGCACTTGTAAACTCTAGTGCACATTTTTTTTCAATCTTTTAAAGGAAATCTTATGCCAGTATTTTTCCCATTCTGGGCTAAAAGAGGACTTATGGATGGAATCCTCTGTTTTTATTGTTTGTCATGTTGGAAATACTTGGCCATAAATATCAGTAGAATATAACAAAAGCAAGCTAGCAGTCATCATTTATGTCAGCCAAAGAGCACATACCTCTGCAAAGCACTTTCTGGAAGTCTGGTGTAATCGGATCGTGGCGTTTCTCTATGTTAGAGTATTTTTAGGCACTGTGATCTTTGTAATTACCCCCTGTGCTTGTTTGCCTGCATTCTGGTCTATGGCTACCAGAGAGAGAAAGATTGGGTACTGCAATGATAAACAAATCATATACACTACACATTTGGTCTGATTGGAAATCTGACCTCAGCTCAACATTTCCCACTTCTACATTTCAAAGCAAAGAACACAAAAATGTGGGAAAATATCTCTGCAAAACAAGAGTTGAGGCCAAAGCTTTGGCAGGACATTAAACAGAAATGTGCTCATTTTCTATTTTGTTTTAACTTCAATAGAGCACAAGTCAACTATCTAACTACAATGTACATAATTTAAGATTGTGGGATCAAAAATTTGGTGAAGCCTTGGGTTTGGTGGTTAGGGAAAAGAAGCCCAGTACTGTTTTTACCATGCCATTGTTGACTTCTTTATGGGGAATCTCTATCACCAACTATGTGGGGGGGAAAACTCTTAGCCTTGATTACGGTGCACATTCGCCATTACATTGTTTCTACAACCTTATGCAACATCACGACATTTATTTCCATCCAGGGTTGCATTAAATTTTTGCCAAGATCTTGTATTGACGATGAGAGATTCAAACCACTCCATAAAGTCTTCTCCAGCACATCCCAAAGACTTTCAATAGGGTTAAGGTCTGGACTCTATGGTGGCTATTTAATGTGTGAAAATGATTCCTCATGCTGCCTGAACCACTCTTTCACAATCTGAACCCTAATTTTATGCCTGTGCCATCAGGGAAGAAAAATACATTGATGTGATGACCTGGTCATTCAGTACATCGGATCATCAGCTGATGTCATTTTATTGCCCCATAACGTTGCTGAGCCTCGACCTGAACAACTGAATCAACCCCAGATCATAACACTGCTTCCAGAGGCTTGTACAGTGGCCACTATGCATGATGGGTGCACCACTTCATGTGTTTCCCTTCTTACCCTGACACACCCATTGCTCTGGAATAGAGTAAATCTGAACTCATCAGACCACATGACCTTTTTCCATTGCTCCAGAATCCAATCTTTTTGCTCCCGAGCAAATTGAAGCCTTTTTTCTGATTAGCCTCACTATGGCCACATAGCTGTTTAGTCCCAATACTGTGAGTTGTTGTATTGTGCATGTAGAAATACTCTTACTTTCATTATTAGCTCATCCGGCCGACAGGCGATGAGCTTACGCCATCATGTGTTGCCCGTCCAGCATCATCCATATTTCACAAAAATCGCTTCTTCTATCTCAATTCTTCACCGATTTTTATTCTTTTTGGCAGGAAGGTGGGTCTACCTGAGGTGCATATGGCTTCTACCCAAATTTGCATAATTGCAATTAATAATGAAGATATGGGCTAATTAATCCTTAATGAGCAGTTCAACAAAAATCGCTTCTTCTTGGTCACTTCCTCACCGTTTTGGATTCTTTCTGGCAAATAGGCAGGTATTCCTAGGGTGTATATAGCTTCTATATATAGCTTATATATAACTTATATATAGCTTGAGGGCGGTGTAGTGGTTAGCGCTGTCGCCTCACAGCAAGAAGGTCTGGGTTCGAGCCCCGAGGCCGGCGAAGGCCTTTCTGTGCGGAGTTTGCATGTTCTCCCCGTGTCCACGTGGGTTTCCTCTGGGTGCTCCGGTTTCCCCTACAGTCCAAAGACATGCAGGTTAGGTTAACTGGTGACTCTAAATTGACCGTAGGTGTGAGTGTGAATGGTTGTCTGTGTCTATGTGTCAGCCCTGTGATGACCTGGCGATTTGTCCAGGGTGTACCCCGCCTTTCGCCCGTAGTCAGCTGGGATAGGCTCCGGCTTGCCTGCGACCCTGTAGAACAGGATAAAGTGGCTAGAGATAATGAGATGAGATATATAGCTTGCAACATTTATTGTGTAAGGTGGCCCACTTCAGATCATCCCTTCTGGACCAGACCAGAGTGAGCTACGCCGTCATTGACGGTCTCGTTAAACATAGCCATGAGTTCTACTGTCAATTTTTTACAATTCAACTTCACTAAGCGTTTAATCTTCAGTCAAGAGTTTTTTCTGACCACATTTCTTCCACAAAGTTGATGGTTCACCATTATCCTTCCAGGTTTTAATAATGCATATGACAGTTCTTAACTCAATTCCAGTCATTTCACCAATCTCCTTAGTCGTATTCTTTGCTTGATGCAGGCCAATAATTTGACCCTTCAAAACACAGTAACATCTTTTCCAAGACCACAGGATACATCTTCTGACAGTTGTTTCAGAGATGAGAAGCTACTTACTGCATCAGTTAGGGTTAAAGAATGGTTGGCAGCTGAAACACATTAATCACTATAGTAATTATCCAATCAAAGACTCTTAAGTATTTGTTTATTATTTAAATCCAAATGGCAACTTTTTTTTGACCAGGCAGTGTATTTGTCTTAAATATTTTGGTACTATATTATATTATATAGTACTATATTATACAGTGCCTTCCAGAATTATTTACACCTTTCAAAAAATAATCAAACATTATTGTTTGCTGTCGCATTACAATTTCTTTTCACTGGAATCCAAGCCTTTTTCAGCATGACAATGCTTCTGTTCACAAATGACGTCCATGAAGACATGCTTTGCTAAGTGGCCAAACTTGAGTAGCCTGCACAGAACTCTGACCTTAACCATAAATTGACTGTGTCCCAGGCCTTCTCACTGAACATCAGTGTCCAATCTCACTAATGCCCTTGTGGCTGAATGAGCCACACTTCAAAATCTAGTAGAAAGCCTTCCCAGAAGTGGGAGTGGAAGTTATTATTATGGCAAAGGCTTAATCTGGAATTCCAGACTAAATCTGGAATGGGGCATGGCACGGTGGTGTAGTGGTTAGGACTGTCGCCTCACAGCAAGAAGGTTCTGGGTTTGAGCCCAGTGGCCAATGGGGGCCTTTCTGTGTGGAGTTTGCATGTTCTGCCCGTGTCTGTGTGGGTTTCTTCCAGGTGCTCTCTTTTCCCCCACAGTCCAAAGACACGCAGGTTAGGCTAATCGGTGGCTCTAAATTGACCATAGGTGTGAATGTTAGTGTGAATGGTTGTTTGTCTCTGTGTCAGCCCTGTGATGATCTGGCGACTTATCCAGGGTGTACCCCGGCTCTCACCCATAGTCAGCTGGGATAGGTTCCAGCTTGCCTGTGACCCTGCACAGGATAAGCGGTTACGGATGACGGATGGATGGATCTGGAATGGGGATGGTCAGGTGTCCACAAACTTTTGGCCATATATTGTAGTTAATAAATAATAACAGCAAGTATTTCTCTCAGACATATATGTGCAAAAATAAGGAATATTTAGTGCAAACCTTGTTAGAAATTATGGTAAAAGACTCAGTGTTGTTATTCTCTCCAGGTCCAACATCACAAAATAACTCATTCCAAGGGTGCCAATAATTTTGAAAGCAGTGTTTTGTAGGGAAAAAATTTGGGGGGTTTGAAAGAAATCTTTATTTAAAACAAATGTCCCAATATGCCTGAGTGCTCAGTATCACTTACTACATGTGTTTTTCTTTTTAAATATTATTTTTAGCTCATTTTCATGAAGGGTGCCAATAATTCTAGAAGGCACTGTATATGGTAACACAGAGGCTAGTGTTGCTCTGATCAAGGGTCAGAGAAATACTACCCTTCAGAGACAGAGACAGATACACGCTCTCGTATTCCACACCTCAGATGGATATGGCATCGTTGGGATTCAGAATCATGATCACCTTCTTAAGGGCTGATTTACTTTATTAGCTTAAGTGTAGTTTGCGAAATGAGCACTTGGGGGATTGAACTGAGACAACTGGACTTGAGTATAATCTGCTTAGAAAGCACTGCTAGAATGGTATACTGTGTGCTCTACCAAAGGTGTAAAAATGGTATAAAATGTGGTGCAGTCAATATACAAATTTCAACATGAATATCATTAGTGATGTTTAAATGAACTGAATTTTTACACTTTTTGAAAAACTTGGAAACAAGGTTAAATCCATCCATCCATCCATCCATTATCTGTAGCTGCTTATCCTGTACAGGGTTGCAGGCAAGCTGGAGCCTATCCCAGCTGACTATGGGCGAGAGGTGGGGTACACCCTGGACAAGTCACCAGATCATCACAGGGCTGACACATAGAGACAAACAACCATTCACACTCACATTCACACCTACGGTCAATTTAGAGCCACCAATTAGCCTAACCTGCATGTCTTTGGACTGTGGGGGAAACCGGAGCACCCGGAGGAAACCCATGCAGACACGGGGAGAACATGCAAAGTCCACACAGAAAGCCCCCCGTCAGCCACTGGACTCAAACCCAGAACCTTCTTGCTGTGAGGCAACAGTGCTAACTACTACACCACTGTGCCACCCTCTTGCAGAATATGCCAGTTAAATTAATTTTACTATTTTATAGGTAAACTGAGGGCGGCACAATGGTGTAGTGGTTAGCTGTAAGGTTAGGTCACCTTACAGCAAAAAGGTTCTGGATTCCAACCTTGCAAGCCACTGGGGTCTTTCTGTGTGGAGATGTTCTCCCTGTGTCTGTGTGGGTTTACTCCGGGTGCTCCAGTTTCCTCCCACAGTCTAAAGGCCTGGAGATCAGGTCAACTTGCTACTCTAAATTGTTCATAGGTGTGAATGAGAGTATGAATGGTTGTTTGTGCTGGCCCTGCGATGGAATGCTGACCTCTCGAGGATGTCTAGGGTCTCTATATGTCCCATCTCTTGCCCAAATTCAGCTGGGAGTGGCTCCAGTTCACCTGTGATCCTGACAGATAAGCAGCACAGAAGATGGATGGATGGATGGATGGATGGATATACTTAACAGTTATTCCACAAAATCGAGTCGTACATGAGCTGATAGTCGACGAGGCACGTAGCACCAAGTTGGCTATAAATCATGTACGACGAGATTGAGTAGAATAACCGTTTTATTCTATCCACATTCACTGGATTTTGAGAAACAGAACATTTTTTATTTTTTGCAAATTTGATAGATAAAAACTTTATACAAAACATCCGAAAAATCATTTCCGCTGAGAATGTAAAGGAGCAATTTTGTGAAAAATGCGATGATAATAATAAGAAGAATTCTTGAAAAATAAAAAAAGATGCATTCTTACCATCAAATACTTTCCTTCCATATTTTGTTGCTTTTTTTTGGGGGGGGGGGGTCTCTTCTTCTTCTTCTTTGGCAGTTGGCAAACCAACTTGCAGGTGCATTACCACCACCAACTGGATTGAAGTGTGGAACAGGAGATATTGGGGGGGCACAAACAAAAAACTATATTCTTTTAGCTACTTCTGTTTCTTTTAATTACTTGATAACAATTTTGGGTTTTTTTTGTTTTCGAGTAGAGTTTTTATTTCGTCCTCAGTTCATTCAGCAACACGCTCTGCCATTTTGTTTTTCTCTATTCATGGTATATGAGCTGATATCCTCGTAGTAGAATAACCAATCAGAGCATGCAATTGCTCATATCCAGTGAATATGGATAGAATAATGTAAAATAGAGGTAGCCTATATTTATTTTTCCCCCCACCTAGAGGTCATGGAGGTCCAAACATTAGCACTTACAACATTATTGTATTAATTAGTTTAAATTATTTCATATGTTAAATAATCAACAATATTTTCATAAAATGGGGGGGATTATATTATACATAATGAAATACTAATAATTATGTACAATTCGTAGTTGTCATGACAATGCTGAATTCAGAGTTTGACTCCATTTCCCTGAATCCCTTTACATGTTCCTGGATTTTGCCCTTGCTACAGATTTGCTAACTGTTAGTTATTTTAAAACTCTTCAGTGGCTTCCTGTGGAATATAGTTTCCTACAGGAAATTACTTCATGTCAAAAAGATTGTTTGTTTCTGGTGAGGCTCCTCCCAATTTATGTAACAACTTTATGCATGTCAGGACCATACATTCTCAAGCCACAAGATCTAGCAGCTCTTCTCTTGTTTTACCTTGTGTTGTACCATTTTTGGTAAATGTAGTTTTTATATACTGCCATCGTTGAGTGGAATAAGCTAGGTCCTGATGTACAAAAGATCAACAGTTTCAATAGTTTTAAATATGTGTGCAAAAAAGTTTTATTTGATAATTTTTCTAGCTGTATCGGAGGACATTTTTGTTCGTTTTTCTTAATATTACATTTTTTAACATAAATGCTTAGTTTCTTTTTAGTCATAATTGTATTTTTTAAATTGTTGTTGTATTTTATAATTCTTTGTACATCCTGGGTATTTTATTATCCCCCAGCCAAACAAAGTTTGGCAGGGGATATAAAAACGGGTTCCATCTGTCCATCCATCCGGCTGTCTGTCCGGTCACGTTTTCATTTCCAGGCCATATCTTTAAATCTTTGTATACATATCAAGCAACATGTGAACTGGTGCCTTTTGCTATTTTGGATTTTTGAAAAAAAGTATTTTTCAAATTTTTACATACAAAATCGATTTTGACTTAGTTTCTAAGAGCAGTGTTCGTTTTCGGAGCATATATCCAAAACTATTCATGATACGGATTTGAAACTTGGTATACATGTTAACAAGGTGGTGTATATGTGCCTTTTCATACTAAGAAATGTGAGAAATTTTAATTTTTAGCTCACCTGGACCAAAGGTCCAGTAGGGTTATTATGCCATGGGCTGCTGAAGTCAGTGTAAAGAGGTAGGGTTGGTTTCCTGCAGCAGAACTTGAAAAAATGTGACAAATAATATCTTGAAACTTGGTATATAGGGCAAGGGATATAGATGACTCTGTCTTCTTGTTTTCACTACACATGAGGACCTCGATGGAAATAAAGAAAGAAAAAGAAAGAAAGCACAACTTTATTCATCACACACTTGTGAAATTTCCTCTCTGCATTTAATCCATCTGAAGCAGTGAACACACACATGCACACACACACATACCCAGAGCAGTGGGCAGCCATGCTAACAGCGCCCGGGGAGCAGTTGGGAGTTAGGTGCTTCACTCAAGGGCACCTCAGCCCAAGGCCATCCCATATTAACCTAACCGCATGTCTTTGGACTGTGGGGGAAACCGGAGCACCCGGAGGAAACCCACGCAGACATGGGGAGAACATGCAAACTCCACACAGAAAGGCCCTCGCCGGCCACTGGGTTTAAACCCAGAACTTTCTTGCTGTGAGGCAACCGTGCTAACCACTACACCACCGTGCCGCCCAAAGACAAATAAGTCCCCTATTGGACTTTTTTTGAGTAATCCTTGGTATAATACACGGTGGTATAATTTTTACTCATTCACCATTGTACATTTTACAATTTGTGGGTTGATGTATCGAATGTACTGGGATTTTTTAAATACCAAATAAACAAAAAAACATGTATTTGTGTTTAATTAATCTCCTGACAGTAGTATACGCATTTGCTGTTTACATACTGTATGTTCATACACTTAGAATGGTTATAACAGTTGTATTATGTTTATTGTCTTGTAGTTTGTTGTCCATTGCACTGATACTTTTCTAATTTTGCATTGCATGTTCGTGTGTTACACTGTTGTCAGTTCTGAAATATAACCCCAAAGTCTTGGAGAACATGTGGGTTTTTTTTCCTACTGCATAACTGTATACTTGAAAGAAGGCTTTATGTTTAGTGAATGTAAAAGTTGGAGCTTAAAGGAACAGTCCACCGTACTTCCATAATGAAATATGCTCTTATCTGAATTGAGACGAGCTGCTCCGTACCTCTCCGAGCTTTGCGCGACCTCCCAATCAGTCAGACGCAGTCAGATGCGCTGTCACTCCTGTTAGCAATGTAGCTAGGCTCAGCATGGCCAATGGTATTTTTTGGGGCTGTAGTTAGATGCGACCAAACTCTTCCGTGTTTTTCCTGTTTACATAGGTTTATATGACCAGTGATATGAAACAAGTTCAGTTACACAAATTGAAACGTAGCGATTTTCTATGCTATGGAAAGTCCGCACTATAATGACAGGCGTACTAACACCTTCTGCGCGCTTCGGCAGCACATTGATATCTGAGCTCCGTATCAATGCGCTGCCGAAGCGCGCAGAAGGTGTTAGTGCGCCTGTCATTATAGTGCAGACTTTCCATAGCATAGAAAATCGCTACGTTTCAATTTGTGTAACTGAACTTGTTTCATATCACTGGTCATATAAACCTATGTAAACAGGAAAAATGCGGAAGAGTTTGGTCGCATCTAACTACAGCCCCCAAAAATACCATTGGCCATACTGAGCCTAGCTACATTGCTAACAGGAGTGACAGCGTGTCTGACTGCGTCTGACTGACTGGGAGGTCGCGCAAAGCTCGGAGAGGTACGGAGCAGCTCGTCTCAATTCAGATAAGAGCATATTTCATTATGGAAGTACGGTGGACTGTTCCTTTAAAGTTCCAAAAAGATCATGTAGAAATGTATTACTTATTTTTTATATCCTGATCCGATATCACAGACCAAATCCAATTTTGTTTTTGTATTTTTCTTTTGTAAAATCCCACTACCATCTGAATGGGATGTTGAGCCAAAAATAATCGTTCTGGTGGGAGAGCCTCAGTTTAAATCTTGCTTAGAGCCCACAAAAGGCTCTGATGAATGCTCTAAATGATACGTGTGGAACTGGTTTATTTCTGTCTGCACGTTCTGATTAGGTGGATCCTAACATGGTAGTTCTACACTTAATGAACAAAGGTGAAAATGTCTAATCAACACGGCATGTCTGGAAGCAGAGAGTCAAGTGCTGCTGTGAAATAAATAACACCCCATACATTATTGCATGCTTAACGGACTGGGGTGTGAACCATATTTAATTCAGGAACATCGCTGCTACTTAGGATGAATGTGGGAACCTTGTGCATGATATCAGTCTTGCCTCATTCACTGTAGAATTGGCTAAAAGTGTTATGACGAGCTAAAAATGTCCTGAATGTTTTTTGTTTTTTTTTTATTGGGGGAACTGGTTGTATTTTTATACACAATTCTCAAGCTATATTTGAATGAAAATATAGGTGTCAGATGATACACCCTAACTCTCTTTACTCCCCTGTGGACTTCTAACCCACATGCAAGCCCAAGCTCAGGCTGTATATATAGATCCTGAAGCTGGCATTGGCACACTTCCACTTATGCCCTTTGTGGTGGAAATAGATGAGCAGCATGATGTCATAGCCCTGTGTGTGTGTCTGTAGGCTCTCTGTTGGCAACGTGATGTCACGTCCCACCACAGCTGAGGGCAGATAAGTGAGGGAGTGGCTCCTTCCTCCCAATAGAGAGGGGACACTGATAACAGTGCTGTCATGGAAGCCTGTCTGATAGTCATTTGGCCAAATATGGGCTATGAAAACGGAGGAAAAAAAATGATAAACTATTGTAACTCCACATGGAATACAGGCAAATAAATAAGGACAGGCTGCATTTTAGAATTAAAATTAGTTTATTCATGAAGCAAGGAAACTTAAGACCTGAGAGCAGTGTCAACAAAACAATTCCATAAGGAAATTATGCTAAAATGAAGTACAGTCCTGTGCAAAAGTCTTAGGCACATGTAAAGAAATGTCGACCAAAAATGGATTAAAAATAATGAAATGAAATGTTTCAACGTTTAAAAATACTATAAATAGCAGTAAGCCATAATAAATGAATAAATACAAAGTCAATATTTGTTATGACACGACCCTTTGCGGCGGCACGGTGGTGTAGTGGTTAGCGCTGTCGCCTCACAGCAAGAAGGTCCTGGGTTCGAGCCCCGGGGCCGGCGAGGGCCTTTCTGTGTGGAGTTTGCATGTTCTCCCCGTGTCTGCGTGGGTTTCCTCCGGGTGCTCCGGTTTCCCCCACAGTCCAAAGACATGCAGGTTAGGTTAACTGGTGACTCTAAATTGACCGTAGGTGTGATTGTGAGTGTGAATGGTTGTCTGTGTCTATGTTAGCCCTGTGATGACCTGGCGACTTGTCCAGGGTGTACCCCGCCTTTCGCCCATAGTCAGCTGGGATAGGCTCCAGCTTGCCTGCGACCCTGTAGAAGGATAGAGCGGCTAGAGATAATGAGATGAGATGAGACGACCCTTTGCTTTAAAAAAAATAGTAGTCTCAGGTACACTGAGCACAGTTTTATAAGGAAATGAGCTGTAGGAGCAGATTTACTGAGCATCTTACAGAACCAGCCAGTTCTTCTGGACTCTGTCACACTCGCGTCTTAATTTTGCACCAAAACCCAGCAGCTTTGATTATGTTTTCTCTTTAATCTGAAAAGTGCTCTCTTATGTAATACACTGCTCAGATACAAACTTTTTTTTTTTCCTGTAGCTGGAAAACGAACATCTGGAACTCTAAAATGTTTTTGCACTGACTCTATAATGTAGATGTCATAAAATAGAAATTTATAATAAAGTTTGTATGAAAAAAAATAGGGTGCCTAAGACTTTTGTACAGTACTGTATATCAGAATTTTTTTTTAAAGGGTATTTAAAAAAAACATAGCAAAAACATAAAAACAGGCATGCGGGAGGAATAAAAGTCAAAAACACTCATGAAATATTATATACAGTGGCATGCAAAAGTTTGGGCGCCCTTGCTGAAAATGTCTGTTACTGTGAATAGTTAAGTGAGCAGAAGATGAACTGATCACCAAAAGGCATAAGGGTAAAGATAACACATTTCTTTAATATTTTCCACAAGATTACATTTTTATTTCCATCATTTACAGGCATAAAATACCAATAAATGAAAAGGACCTGAAGCAAAAGTTTGGGCACCTGGCATGGTCAGTACTTAGTAACACCCCCTTTAGCAAGTATCACAGCTTGTAAACACTTTTTGTAGCCAGCTAATAGTAATCTTTCAGTTCTTACCTGGGGGATTTTCATGCATTCGTTCTTGCAAAAGGCTTCCAGTTCTACAAGTTTCTTGGGCTGTCTTGCATGCACTGCTCTTTTGAGAGCTACCCACAGATTTTCAATGATGTTTAGATCGGGGGACTGTGAGGGCCAGGACAAAACCTTCAGCTTGTGCCTCTTGAGGTTTTCCATTGTAGATTTTGAGGTGTGTTTTGGATCATCGTCTTATTGTAGGACCCATCCTCTTTTTAACTTCAACTTTTTTACAGATGGTGTGATGTTTGCTTCCAGAGTTTGCTGGTATTTATTCGAATCCATGCTTCCCTCGACCAATGAAATGTGCCCTGTGCCACTGGCTGCAACACAACCCCAAAGCATGATCGATCCACACCCATGCTTCAGAGTTGGAGAGGTGTTCTTTTCCTGGAATTTGGCACCCTTTTTTCTCCAAACATACCTTTGCACATTGTGGCCAAAAAGTTCTATTTTGATTTCATCAGTCCACAGGACTTGTTTCCAAAACACATCACGCTTGCTTAGATGTTCATTTGCAAACTTCAGATGCTGAATTTTGTGGCTCGGACACAGGAAAGGTTTTCTTCTGATGACTCTCCCATGAAGGCCATATTTGTTCAGGTGTTGCTGCATAGTAGAACAGTGCACCACCACTCCAGGGTCTGCTAAATCTTTCTGAAGGTCTTTTGCAGTCAAACAAGGGTTTTTATTTGCCTTTCTAGCAATCCAACGAGCAGTTCTTTCAGAAAGTTTTCTTCATCTTCCAGACATCACCTTGATCTCCACTGTTTCTGTTATAACATTACGATCTGAGGAAACAGCTGCCTGGAAACACTTTGTAGACTGGTACCAAAATTCAAAAAAGTGCTTATTTAAGGAGTTAAAGGCATTTTTGAGACAAAGTCGGCAAACAGTCTTATTTTGTCAATTTGGGTGTGCCGAATTCAAATCTGCAATATGCCGAGCTCTATCTGACCTCTGTTGACCTCTAGAGGTCATTGAACTTTGGGCCTGTAAACGTCTCAGCTGAACCCAGTTTCTCAGCTTTCTAAGGAATGAAATGTACTAAAATGATTAATGAAGTTAGCAAATGGCCTTGTTTGTTGAATGTTTGGGTGCTGAATTCATTTTTCATTTGTAAAACGACATATGACCTCTGATAACCTCAAGGTCATTAAACTTGGCCTATAGGCCTATGCATTTAACGGCATTTTTAAACTGACTTTACTCCCCCAAAAAGAAGATGAACAGACAAAAAACAAATAGAAAGGAACAAATACAACATTAAATGCCAGTCCATGTACATGTGACTTACTTTTCACAATGAGAATGCCTAGGCGATCACCTTACATAACATTGCATTACATTTAGCGGTTATTGTTTATACAAAGCTACTGAAAAAAGGACAGATTCAGCAGCATACAAAATGTGGGTGCATACAGGGTATACAGGTTAATCAGGGTTAGTATATATGAGAGTTTTTTTCTTTGTTGTTTGTTTTTTGTAAAGGCTTTACCCCTTTTAAAACAAAACAAAAACAACAAAGAAAAAAACTCTCATATATACTAACCCTGATTAACCTGTATACCCTGTATGCCCCCACATTTTGTATGCTGCTGAATCTGTCCTTTTTTCAGTAGCTTTGTATAAACAATAACCGCTAAATGTAATGCAATGTTATGTAAGGTGATCGCCTAGGCATTCTCATTGTGAAAAGTAAGTCACATGTACATGGACTGGCATTTAATGTCGTATTTGTTCCTTTCTATTTGTTTTTTGTCTGTTCATATTCTTTTTGGGGGAGTAAAGTCAGTTTAAAAATGCCGTTAAATGCATAGGCCTATAGGCCAAGTTTAATGACCTTGAGGTTATCAGAGGTCATATGTCGTTTTACAAATGAAAAATGAATTCAGCACCCAAACATTTAACAAACAAGGCCATTTGCTAACTTCATTAATCATTTTAGTACATTTCATTCCTTAGAAAGCTGAGAAACTGGGTTCAGCTGAGACGTTTACAGGCCCAAAGTTCAATGACCTCTAGAGGTCAACAGAGGTCAGATAGAGCTCGGCATATTGCAGATTTGAATTCGGCACACCCAAATTGACAAAATAAGACTGTTTGCCGACTTTGTCTCAAAAATGCCTTTGGGTGTCACAATTCTGGATTTTGGTACCAGTCTATTGCTATGTTCTTGTAGCCTTCTGCTTTGCGAACATCAATTATTTTATTATTCAGAATGCTGGGCGGCAAGGTGGTGTAGTGGTTAGCGCTGTCGCCTCACAGCAAGAAGGTCCGGGTTCGAGCCCCGTGGCCAGCGAGGGCCTTTCTGTGCGGAGTTTGCATGTTCTCCCTGTGTCCACATGGGTTTCCTCCGGGTGCTCCTATTTCCCCCAAAGTCCAAAGACATGCAGGTTAGGTTAACTGGTGACTCTAAATTGACCGTAGGTGTGAATGTGAGTGTGAATGGTTGTCTGTGTCTATGTGTCAGCCCTATGATGACCTGGCGACTTGTCCAGGGTGTACCCCACGTTTCGCCTGTAGTCAGCTGGGATAGGCTCCAGCTTGCCTGCGACCCTGTAGAACAGGATAAAGTGGCTAGAGATAATGAGATGAGATAATTTATGCCAACTAACTTGTAATGGAAGCCTAAGGACAGTTGTTAAACATTTTAAATGAAACACGTGCAATTTTGGGGCAGCACAGTGGTGTAGTGGTTAGCGCTGTTGCCTCACAGCAAGAAGGTCCGGGTTCAAGCCCCGTGGCCGACGAGGGCCTTTCTGTACGGAGTTTGCATGTTCTCCCCGTGTCTGCGTGGGTTTCCTCCGGGTGCTTCGGTTTCCCCCACAGTCCAAAGACATGCAGGTTAAGTTAACCGGTGACTCTAAATTGACCGTAGGTGTGAATGTGAGTGTGAATGGTTGTCTGTGTCTATGTGTCAGCCCTGTGATGACCTGGCGACTTGTCCAGGGTGTACCCTGCCTTTCGCCCGTAGTCAGCTGGGATAGGCTCCAGCTTGCCTGCGACCCTGTAGAACAGGATAGAGTGGCTAGAGATAATGAGATGAGACGTGCAATTTTGTTGAGGGTTTTTCAATATATTTTTATCCAAAATGAATTATAAATTGAGCACTACATCTGTGGCTATGTGTCTAATGAGTCATGGATACCACAAGACATTTAAGAAAGAGTTAAAAAAAACCTCTGACTTTTACTGTATTGTTGGAAAAATAGACAAAACTTTTTAAGACTAGTTTTCAGTATGATTTGTCTCATGTCTTTTACATCCCAAGATCTTTATTTAATGATATCCCAGTGTCCTGGTTGTAGCTTTGAGGTTGCACTTTACTGTATAGTAGAATCGAAACACTAGACCAGATACACTACAGATGCAGTACGTATGCAAGTATTCAATTATGTCATTATGGAAAGTGCTCAAATGTTTCTTAAAATAAACGTGTCTGGAGGATTAGTGTTAGCACCCCTGCGGCACGGTAGTGCAGAGGTTAGTGTTGCCACCTCACAGCTCCGGTTTCATCCTGAGCTCAGGTTAATGTCTGAGAGGAGTTTCATATGTTCTCATGTGTTTGTCTGGCTTTCCTCAGGGGTTCTCCGGTTTCCACCTACCTCCCAAAACATGCCAGTATGTGGATTGGCTACATTGCATTGCCTCTAGGTGTGAATGTGTATCCTGTAAAAGATTGGTGTCCAAACCAGGGTGTATTTCTGTCTCATGCACAATGTTCTTGTTAGCTTTCTAAGTTTATGAAAACAATGTTGAATTGTTGAAGTGCGACATGAAAATAGCAATTAATATTTCATGCCTAAAAATCCTTGGCAGCATCCGAATACCAGAGAGGAATCATCAGGGCCTTCTAAGCTTTCAGAGAAGGCCCAAACATATCACCATTTCAAAAATTATATTTTATTTTTTCATTCTTTAATTGCTTTCATTTTTTAAAATAATTTCATTAGAATTATTCTCTTCTAATTCTGCCTCATTTTCTATCAAATTTGCTTCAGAAATGAAACAGTTACTGTCCTGAAAACATGAAAATTGAGTTATCCAATGAAATTTGTTTGTTTGGTGTCTCTAGGCTGAGAAGAGTTTAGAGCTGGCTCACTCATTGGTTTGGATGTCATTGACAGGACAGAAAGCCATGGCCATGTATGTTTATGGAGGGAGTGACAGATGAATTAACCAATCAGATTTTGATTTATAGTGGGTGGGGCCAAAAATTTATCGCCCTCAGCCTTTTCAAAGGCCAACACGAGTTTAACCGTGACTCGGCGCCGTCACTGCAGCAGTGAAGTCACCTTCCAGCTGGTGTAGTGTTCATCAGTAGTGTTAGCAAATGCTAATAAAGCGGTCAAGTCAATGGTATCGAAAGCAAGCAGCACAGGCTAACGACCAAGAAACTAAGATTTCTCTCTCCAGACTCTTCTTCCACACACACATACTCACTACAGTATTTTTCACTCATACTTCATTATTCATTTTCCTGTGTAATTTACTTAGTTATTTTTTAAATAAACAATCGACAACAAGACACAACGGAGCGACCTGACAGCCTGCCGCTAATCCCTTACAAAAGCCTTTGCCCTGTTGCTTTTTTGGTGTCTGGCAAAGTTTTGGCTGAGCTCAAGTCCCAGCTCTAATAGTAACAGTTCACCACTGCTGAATACCCAGTGGAGAACTTTGCACGGGTGGGTGGAGCACAGAAGTACGGCAGGCCAGAACTGAGTTTCCAAAAACTCTTTATTAACACTTTTCAGCGTTTTCACTCTCCCAGACACTCAGACACACGCGCACACACATCAGCCATCTAGTTGGGGAGAGAGAGCGCTCTTCCTCTGCTCTCTCTCTCCTTATATCGGGCGTGGTCGCTGGGAAGACACACAAACACAGGTTAATTGACATCAGGTGTAGTGATGTCAATTAACCTGTCAATTAACCTACTTATCTTCCCTGACTCCACCCTCCGGTCACAGACCGATGCTTGACCATGCCCCCGCTGCCACATACCCCCACCGCCCGACTCAGGCCGGGCAGCCGTCCGGCCTGCAGCCGACTCCCCCCCACCCTTGATAGGAGAGGAAGTCCACCACAACCACCTGCGCCCCCAGCCTGTGGATCACCTTGAAGTTAAAGGGCTGGAGTGCCAGATACCAACGGGTGATCCACGCGTTGGCATCCTTCATGCGGTGGAGCCACTGGAGGGGCGCGTGGTCCAAACAGAGGGTGAAAGGGCGTCCCAGCAGGTAGTAGTGGAGGGCAAGGACCACCCACTTGATGGCTAGGCACTCCTTGATTGTGCTGTAGTGCTCCTCATGCACTGACAGCTTCCTGCTGATATACAGCATGGGGCGATCCTCCCCCTCCACCTCCTGGTACAAAACAGCCCCCAGCCCTCTGTCTGATGCGTCCGTCTGCAACATAAAGGGGAGAGAAAAGTCAGGGGAGTGTAACAGTGGCCCCCCACACAGTGCAGCCTTCACCTCAAAGAAAACCTGCTGGCATTGCTCCATCCACTGGACTGGATCTGGTGCCCCCTTTTTAGTGAGATCAGTCAATGGGCTGGTGACATCTGAATAATTAGGTATAAACCTACGATAGTAGCCAGCCAGCCCCAGGAACTGTCTCACCCCCTTTTTGGTCTTGGGCCTCGGGCAGGCCGCAATCGCTGCTGTCTTATTAATTTGGGGACGCACCTGCCCATTGCCCAAGTGGAAGCCCAGATACCGTACTTCCACTCGCCCAATTGCACACTTCTTCAGGTTGGCCGTGAGACCCGCTCGCCTCAGCGACCCAAGGACGGCCCTCAGGTGCTGCAGATGCCGCGGCCAGTCATTAGTATAGATTATTATGTCGTCCAAGTATGCGGCCACATAGGTGGCGTGGGGGCAGTGGGCAGAGGTGGAAAAACTGGATTGACAAAGTAAAAGTCCTGCTTAGGTTTTCCTTCTGCCTGTGCTCTCAACACAGGTGATTTCACCAATTAGCTCATCAACCTGGCTTAGGGGATGTGGTAATTAGGATCAGCTGGTTCATTGAATTGGCTGGAACAAAAATGTGGCAGGGTTTTTACTTTCTGCACCCGGGTTTTTCCACCTCTGGCGGTGGGCCCTGTCCATGAGCCGCTGGAACGTAGCAGGCGCCCCAAACAGCCCAAAAGGAAGTGTGACAAATTGGTGTAAGCCAAACGGTGTGGAAAAGGCCGTTTTTTTCTTGGGATAATGGAGTCAAGGGGATCTGCCAATAACCCTTTGTCAAATCCAGTGTCGAATAAAAGCGAGCCGTGCCTAGTCGATCCAGCAACTCGTCAATGCGAGGCATTGGGTGCGCGTCAAATTTAGACACTGCGTTGACTTTTCTATAGTCCACACAGAACCAGACTGACCCGTCGGCCTTGGGAACCAAGACCACCGGGCTGCTCCAGTCACTGTGGGACTCCTCGACGATGCCCATTTCGAGCATGGCCTCGAGTTTTTCCCGAACCACCTTTTTCTTGTGTTCAGGTAGCCTGTAAGGGCGGCTGCGCACTACCACCCCCAGGGGCGTCTCAATGTGGTGTTCTATGAGGCGGGTGCAGCCAGGCAGGGGCGAGAACACGTCTGAAAATTCGGTCTGCAACTGGGCAACCTCCATGAGTTGGGTCAGAGAGAGGTGGTCTCCACAGGGGACCGGAGAGGTAAGCGATGTCAATGTTCCTTTTTGAACCTCCGGCCCCAGTTCCGCCTTCTCTGGAACCACCGACACAAACGCCATGGGGACCTCCTTGTTCCAGAGTTTAAGCAGAATGAGGTGGTAAATCTGTAGCGCCCCACCCCTGTCCGTTTGCCTCACCTCATAGTCAATGTCCCCGACTCGCCGTGTGACCTCAGAGGGTCCTTGCCACTTGGCGATCAATTTGGAGCTCGACGTGGGCAACAGTACAAGTACTTTATCTCCCAGTGCAAACTCCCTAAGGCATGTACCCCTGTCGTACAGGCGGATTTGCCGTTCTTGAGCCTGCCACAAATTCTCCTGGGTTAGGTGTGTGAGTGTGTGGAGTTTTGCGCACAGGCCAATAACGTATTGAATTTCGTTTTTGCTTGGTGAAGGTCCCTCCTCCCAATTTTCCCACAGTACATCTAGAATGCTGCGCGGCTTACGCCCATATAATAATTCGAATGGGGAGAACCCCGTGGAGGCTTGTGGGACCTCTTGCACTGCGAATAACAGGGGTTTGAGCCATTTATCCCAATTGCGTGCGTCCTCGCTTACGAATTTTTTAAATTATATTCTTGAGGGTGCGGTTGAACCGTTCAACTAAACCATCCATTTGTGGGTGATAAATGCTGGTGTGGATCAGCTTAATTCCCAGTAATCCATACAGTTCACGCAGTGTGCATGACATAAACGAAGTGCCTTGATCAGTCAGAATCTCTTTAGGGATCCCAACTCGGGAGATGATGTGGAAGAGTGCTTCCGCAATACTGCGTGCTGAGATATTGCGAAGAGACACTGCTTCCGGGTATCGTGTTGCATAGTCCACCAGAACTAAAATAAAGCGATACCCTCATGTTGACGGATCTAATGGCCCGACGAGATCCATCCCAATTCTTTCGAACAGGGTCTCGATTAATGGTAGAGGGCACAAAGGCGTTTTTGGAATGGCTGCTGGATTTACTAACTGGCATTCGCGGCATGCCGTACACCACCTACGGACATCGCCGCGAATCCCTGGCCAATAGAACCGGGCCATTATTCGGGCTAGTGTCTTATCCTGCCCCAAGTGTCCAGCCATGGGATTAAAGTGAGCCGCCTGGAATACCAATTCCCGGTGGCTGTTTGGGATCAAAAACTGTGAGACAGTCTCCTTAGTCTGAGTGTCCTGCGTCACTTGGTATAATCTCTCTCTCATAATGGAGAAATAGGGGAAGGACGGGGTGGCGTTTGGCTGGAGCGTTTGACCATCGATTACTCTCACTTGGTCAAACGCATGCTGCAGAGTCTCGTCTCGCGACTGCTCTAACGGGAAATCCACAAGGGATTCCCCGAGAGAGGGAGGAGGAGCCTGCTGCTCCTCACTCTGATGCGATGATGTAGACGGCTCTGTGACAGCTGCTCCCACCAATGCCACTCCGGGACCTCCCCCTGTTGAATTACGGCAGGACCCACTCTTTACTAAAAGAGTCATTAATTCCCGAAATCCCGGCCAATCAGTCCCCAAAATTATCGAGTGGGTAAGGCGAAGATTAACTGCTGCCTTTACACTAGATTTCTCCCCTCAAAATAGAATGTGGACCGACACTAGAGGGTAGTTGTGAACATCCCTGTGCACACACAACACCTTCACCAATTGTGCTCCCCCCAATGCCTCGCCTTGCACCAGGCTTTGGTGGATTGAGGTCTGATTACAGCCAGAGTCTACCAAAGCCTGAAACGTATCCCCTTGGACACTCACCGGTATGCGATACGCTCCGGCCCGATTGAGGGCGGTTCCTGGCGCATCGGGGATCCGGACCACTGCGCCCACCTCCATTACCGAGCACTGATGCTGGAGGTGCCCTGGCTCCCCGCAGCGCCAGCAAACCGGCCTGGGCTTTCTCTCTGCACCGGTGATCTGGGGCTCACTCACCTGAGGGGGGGGAGAGACAGACACGGAAGCGGGAAACGGGAGGGCACCGCGGGTGTGGCGGGCCGGCCCCTGCCTCCGTGGTGGGGGAACGGTGCGAGGACGAGACACAGAAGGGGAGGGGGAAATAGAGAGAGAGGAGAAGAGGAGATCTGCTGTCCTGCCGTGGGAACAGCCACCAAATGATCCTCTGCCAACTCGATGGCCTGATCCAGCGATGCTAGGCGATGGCAATGGACCCACTCCACTGTTCCTTTGGGAAGCCGGACGATGAACTGCTCCAGTGCCACCAGATCGATGATTCCCTCGGTGTCGCGGTTGTCAGCCCTCAGCCACCGCCAGCAGGCATCCCGGAGTTGCTGGCCAAACGCGAACGGCCGGCCGACCTCCTCTAGGTGTTGAGCGCGAAAGCGCTGGCATTGTTGTTCGGGGGCACACCCCACACGCTGGAGGATGGCCCGGCGCAGGTCTGCGTAGACCAGCCGGCTGTCGGCAGGGAGCTGTAGTGCGGCCAGCTACGCCTCGCCCGTTAGCAGGGGGAGGAGGCGTGCCACATGTTGTTCCACCGGCCAGCCCGAGGCCTCTGCTGCTTGTTCGAATAGTGTGAGGAAGGCCTCAGGGTCGTCGTGCGGGCCCATCTTCATTAGGGTGAGGTGGGGTGGGCCCGTGGAGGTGGTGGACCCCGCTGACGTGAGGAGGTGCCGGAACGCCTGACGATCTTCCTGTTGCGCCAGCACCAGGGCCTCGAACCGTTGTTCTTGCTCCTTTCGGAGGGCGAGCAGCACCTGGTGCTGGCTCTGTTGGGACATGGCGAGGGCGTGGATCAGGTCTACAAAGGGGGAGGACTCCATGGGGCTGTTCTCCTCTGTGCTCCGATCCCGGGTTTCGGCACCACCGTAGAACTTTGCACGGGTGGGTGGAGCACAGAAGTATGGCAGGCCAGAACTGAGTTTCCAAAAACTCTAACACTTTTCAGCGTTTTCACTCTCCCAGACACTCAGACACATGCACACACACATCAGCCGTCTGGTTGGGGAGAGAGCTCTCTTCCTCTGCTCTCTCTCTCCTTATATCGGGCGTGGTCGCTGGGAAGACACACAAACCCAGGTTAATTGACATCAGGTGTAGTGATTCTGCCACTTACAGTACCTTCCCTGACTCCGCCCTCTGGTCACAGACCGATGCTTGACCACGCCCCCACTGCCACACCCAGTATGTATTAAGTACCTACTAGTCTTTTGGAAGGAGGGTCAGTGCTTTGTAACAGTCAGAGGTAAAGCTGCAACTTAGTCTTCAAGACAGAGGGGGTTGAAGTTTTGCAGTAATAGAACTAGTTACATTTTATGTATTATTAAAGAGAGACTGTTGAGGGAATGACCACTGCTATAACATAAGCGATGATGCAGACTAACTTATTTCATGACCATTTCAGAACATTAAATGTAACTGGAAATGGATAAAAAAAAACAGGTGTCATTCTTCGGCTTCATTTCAGGCCCCATCACACCATCCAGTTGTTGATTATTTTCCTATCACAGCATGCCTGATCATTTTTTATTCCTTACACAGAGAAAAACATTAGGTGAAAAATACTGTAATATCACAGGAAGCCATCATACACATTGTAATAATTAATTAAATTACACTGACCACACAGAATATACAAACAGAGCACAACACAACAGAATGCATTCGGATACACACACTACAGAATCCTTCTTTGTAGACGAAATGTCGGAAAAGTATGGAGTTTATATTTATCATGTAGCTGTATGAGCAGATGGCATATGTTTGGGAATGTAGATGCGCATGTTCCCCTGTGTGCACGCTTACGTGTGTGTGTGTTCTTGTGCATCAATGTGGAATGTACACTATTCCTATGTAAACATTCACCGTGTCCTCTCTTCCCTCCCTTGGCTCCACTCGCGCCTTTTCATTGATCGACACTCTGAATTTATTAGCCATTGTGACAGCTTCCTGCCTGGTCGAGGAGGGAAACGCATAATCATCCAGATAAAGTCCTCAGACAGCACAGAGGCACACAATGCCCATTGTCTCTTGATTACAGGTCAAAATCTTCGCCGAGTGGAATGTTGTCCAGAAATCTTTTACATGCGTGTGCATGAGTGTGTTCTCAGGCAATGGCACATAGTTATCTCCTTACTCATAGACACTCACAATCCCTGGGTAAGAATTTTTGGAAAATTCCTGGTGCACAGTCAGAATAACAGCAAAGTACAAGAAACGGGATGGAGAAGAGAGATAGAAGTGCATTCCAGCGAACACACAAACAAACAAGTCACCTTGGGCGGGAGACCTCGACCTTTTGGCATCCAAGAGAGTGAGTGCCATGTTTTGAGGAAACTTAAAGATGAGAACAATGGACTGATGAGTTACATAAAGAAGAAAACATACAATGTTATTCAAGCAAAGGAATGCGTTTCCGAAGTAAGGCAAAAACAACGCTAAATGTCTCACTTGACGCCTGAGAGTTAATCCAAAACTTTGGGCATGGCTTTTCAGTTCTCTGTACAGAGAGCTTTAGGCGTTTTAGTTGCATGCGATGACGAGCTGAACCCGAAACACTCCCAGTTACATGCAATTTTGCAGGACAGCTTGCTCCAGGCTGAGTTTGCTGAGACTAACAGACTACATTAGGTACTTCATTGGGTCTTTATACCTAAAGGATACAGATTTGGGTGCAGGGGTACCGCTGGGTACCGATGGATGTATGGTAATAAACATACATCCATAGAGCTTCTAGACCAAAAGAAATGATAAAAGCCAGGTTAACTGGGCAGCTCCATTTCAAAGAATGACATTTTGAGAAGAAATTGACTGCCCATGCATAAGAACTCACAGAGGCTGAAATTAACCTTCACAGAGGCTCCTTATACGTATCAGTGGTTCTCAAAGAGTCTGGGATATCTTTTTGATGATTATTTAGTTACAGTGAAGGAAATCACAATGCATCGTTATCAAATTATTAAGCTACACTGAACTGAACACACACGAACTGAATGGATTTAACTCTTGTGATCTGTTTGAGTTAAAGCTATACTGCCTTTTAGATTTTTCAAGTGTACCGTAGGTCATAAAAAGAATTTTTTATATCCGACACCTAATTATTTTTGTTCAGTGGACCGAAAGCTACTGAATTCGAATCACAGACATCCAATTTTATTTGTTTCATTAATAGAACAATTAATGAATTTAGAGCCACGTGGCCCTAAATTCTCTGCTATTTTTTCCTGCTTCACCATGACCCAATACAAAATACTATGTCATGCATCACATGGTGGGCTTTCCCCGTTTGCACAAGGCATTGTGGGATACAAATTTGAAACTGGAGAGAAAAATGGAGGACGTGAGTGTGCGAATGAAACGTCAAAGACCGACTACAGTAACGGAAAGCAAGAAGAAAAGACATTATGTTGCGAAGGAAAGGAAACGCAAGATCAAACTAATAAATATCAGTGGTCAGCAAGCGCCTTGGTGTGATCAGCTGTTCGTTTAGCAACAGAGTGATGTAACTGTCAGTGTAAGGTCAAAGGTGAACGTACGTATGCGCACATGGACTTCCTTTGTCTGTTTGACTGCGCGAAGTGAGTGATTTCATGCATATTATTTGCTAGGGAATCCTCTCAAATTAAATCACTTCCCAGCCACAGAATGGCCTGATATTTTGTGAGATATTACAGAAATAAACATCACAATGACCAAATTTCAGAGGGAACTAAATTTCACTGATTATATGAAATTGAAAGGCCGTATCGCGTTAAAATGAACCATTTCTACTTAAAGTGGAAGTATACTACTTCTTTATTTCAATGTGAAACATGAAGTTTTTGCTTGACTCATTTTCTCGATCTGATAAACCTGCTTGACACCTTTGGGACATTTTGACCAAAGAAGTGGTGAAATCTCAAATGATCCCAATTGCTTTTGATAAAAACAAAACAAATAGGTGAATTTACTCTGTGCCACATGACTTCTATGACGTATTCACATCTGCTGGTCCAAGTGTCCCCAGACATGGAACTGGTTTTGGGTGTCTTCTCCAAAAGATGGTCCCCATCAATGGTTGGGAACCAAGGTTGGCCATTTTAAATATTGTTATCTGTCCTTGTTATCCAAAGTCAATATGACCATGAACAGAAGCCTGTATTGCTAAAACACAAGGCTTAAAACACAAGCAGGAACACTTCACCATCTGGAGAGGTAGTGTCAGATGAAGAGTGTGTTAAAGATCTTGGACTCTACGTAGACCAAAGTCTTAGCTGGAGAGCCCATATCTACAGTGGTGCTTGAAAGTTTGTAAACCCTTTAGAATTTTCTATATGTCTGCATACATATGACCTAAAACATCATCAGATTTTCACACAAGTCCTAAAAGTAGATAAAGAGAACCCAGTTAAATAAATGAGACAAAAATATTTTACTTGGTCATTTATTTATTGAGGAAAATGATCCAATATTACATATCTGTGAGTGGCAAAAGTATGTGAACCTTTGATTTCAGTATCTGGTGTGGCCCCCTTATGCAGCAATAACTGCAAGTAAACATTTCCGGTAACAGTTGATCAGTCCTGCACACCGGCTTGGAGGAATTTTAGCCCATTCATCTGTACAGAATAGCTTCAACTCTGGGATGTTGGTGGGTTTCCTCACATGAACTGCTCAATTCAGGTCCTTCTACAACATTTCGATTGGATTAAGGTCAGGACTTTGACTTGCTGAAGCCAGCAAAAAAGCCAGTTGGGTCTTGAAAACCTTCTCGTGTTGGGACAAGGACACAATGCTTATATACAAGTCATATGCAAGGGCCATCGTAGAGTGTTGCTGTCTGCTCTGGTCACTGCATCTTCAATGTGATATCAAGATTGAGAACATACAAAGATCCTTCACAAGAAAAAAATCAATGGTCTTTGAACTATGAACAACTGGAACAGACTTAAGGCTCTCAACTTCTATTCCTTACAAAGGCACTGTGAGCGAGACATCATCATCTTGATCTCGAAGATCCAGAAGAACCTTATCCCAAATTGTATTAATATTGAGTTCAATGAATCTGCTAGAAGAGGAATGATGTGTATCAGACCTCTTGGCAACTCATGGTACAGCAGTGTCAACATGATGACATTCAACTCTTTTTCATCGGTCACACCAGCTCTCTACAATGTGGTGCCAGTAAACATCAAGTCAATCCTTACCCTGACGAGGTTCAAGATAGAACTTGATAAGTGGCTCAGATTATTCCCTGACACTCCACTTACACCTGGGTACCTTGGAGCGAATACAAACTTGCTGTTGGAGTGGGTCGGTAGGAAATGTTAATAGCTGCTACCTTGGGAATCAGCAGTGGAGATATGAGATGCTTGGCCTGAGTGATCAAGCTTGAAACCGATCCAAGGTATCCGAGGTAAGGTATCCAAGGGTTCATCTAAATGACTCAAAACCATGTAGTCTGATACATAAAGCCAGCTTGGACCGGTGTTCTGTCACTGTAGGGTTCAGGAATAGAAAGATCTATGTCTCGAGGAAGTAGTCAGAATCTTATTGTGTTTTAGACATTTAAATAATGTTCATGAAACAAATCTGCACTGAGGCACAACAATTTATTTTACAGTTAAAGGGCTACAAAAACATTTGAGAATCCCTCCTTTATACTTCACAACTTCAAATTTGAATCAGTACCCTGCCATTTTTCTGAAGCAGTACTGACATTTCAGGTAACTGCATTACAGATCTTGCTTTTAGTCCTGGGTATGACTTTAAACTGCAACCTGTGGTGAGTCTCCGGTCCAGGAGGACTTGGATATTGGGGAAAGTGGAGTTACCCCTTAATCACCATCGCTCCCAGGTCCATTCTGACCTGGAGTGGTAGCACCTGCCCGGGTTCCAGCTATGGGTTAAATAGCATCTCACCAATAACACACTGGCAACAGGGTGCTTTTCAGTGCACTGTGGCAAATGAACCCAACAAGGTGAACGGTACACCACCTGATGGTTTGCGGAAGAGCCACTCAAATGGCCAACGGATGGTATCACTCGGCAAGTCAGTTGTCACCGCGGGGCAACTTCCATACCCATCAGGTCTGTAGCACTTTTGTGCACCACTTGGCATCAGGTCTGGAGGTCCAAAGAGAGAGACAACACGATGGGGACACGACATCGTTTGTCTTACCTTACTGTGTAAGGTGCTTCACTAGGAGAGGAGAATAGTATGCGAGAGCTCACAAGCCCAGGCATTCCGTGGCAGCTTAGCCGGGCCATTCACACCACCACTGTGGGGGACTCTGTTGCGGGCCTCACGTCCCATCTGCGTTTCTGTGCATCCTAATGAAGCACTCATCATTGCTAGCGATGGACAGCCGATGATGACGAACTGCATTATGTGCAAAGTCTTATCGCTAATCTGGGAACAGATTTATAATTAACTTTATCAGGTGAGTTAACGAGCAGGATTGTGCAGACCTCCTACAAAGGAACATTAAAAAGCCATTAAGACATAAAAAAAATCATCACATCAACATTTACTTTCTTTTACCCTAAGAATATTGTAATTTTCTTTGTTCATTCTGAATGAATGAAGGGTCAATTTCAGGCTGTGAAATACAACCCCATGTCTGTGTGCACTTTGCTGCTCAACTTAAAGTGATATTGATGTGCCATCTAGTGGTGACACTTAGTCATTACAGATATTTTCCCATTCAACAAATGTCATCCAATGAATTTAATGGTAAAAATCGAAGTGTTTTCTGGTTGTTGTTTGTTTTGTTTTTTTAAGCTGATTAATTTTTCAGTCTGTGTGCAGGGTAGTGCTGATAATCAGATGTAGAATACACTGTACACATGATATTGTGATATTCAGGACACAGGAATTAGGTTTTATTGGCCAAGTGGTGCTACAGGTCATGCTACAATGACTCGGACTCAGCTGTCGAGATCCCTATGTACCTATACAAGCCAAGGACAATGTGTTGTACTTGGAAGGAGGCCACCTCACTCACTCACCTCTTCCAGCTTGTCTCACTTATGTGTTTGGGGTCGCTGCCATGTGGACCCTTTTGATCCACATGTCATGTTAATTGGGGCATAGTTTTACACCAGATGCCCCTCCTGCCACACGCCTCCCATTTCCAAGGTTGGGAAACAATCATTCACACACACACATTCACACCTATGGGCAATTTAGTGTAGCCAGTAGATGACTTGCAACCACATGATCAAAATGTGCTATGTCATGAGCGTCCACCACGATGGTGGATATACAAAGCAACTAGGATGGCAGCCGCTGAAAGTGTCTGTAAACAATGCAGAATTTTCTCAGTATTACCACGATTTGAATGGTCGAGCGAAGATTTGATACAAAGAGAAGATAGATGTGTGTGGTTTTTACCCATACTATTTAAAAAAGTCAGACTTTTCTGAAGATAAGATGCTTCTACTGAACTCTCGCAGGGGCTTCGTTTGCAAATCCTGGGCTGAGGAGAGGTCTTACCGACCCAAGACCGTGCTCTTTTGAAGGGGGAGGCTTAGAGGGAGGTGCTGCAAGCTCCATTGGTTGAGTTATTAATTTTTAAAGCCGACTGGATCATATTAAATCTTTAGGTGCCGAGCGGTGCTCTTGTGGGGCTTTTGTTTGCGAACACCAGAATACCTGAAATATAAAATAATTGATGGTGCGTATGAAAAAGGCTTTGGATGAAATGGTCATTGGACGAAGTGTCCCGATCCCCTCGTTTCCTCTCCATACTAAGCCTCAGTTTCCTTGCCCTCTTTCCGAATCACAGATGGAATTCTAAAAAATCAGAATGTGCCACGGTCATGAGTACTGTTGTGACCACAACCATATACAGCATGAAGATATGGCATAGCTAAAAGAACGCTTAAAGCAGTGGAAAAACGGAGAGTTGCGCACAAGTGATTATGTTTTGTATGGAATGTCGCTTGACCCCGCATTTGTACATATATCCACCAACATGGCTGACATCCAGGTTTCTATTGTGCTTTGATGTCATTTGCGAGTCAAGGATAACCTGCATGTCTTTGTACTGTGGGGGAAACCAGAGCACCCAGAGGAAACCCACACAGACACAGGAAGAACATGCAAACTCCACCCAGAAAGACCTCAGCTGGCCATGAGGCTTGAACCCAGAACCTTCTTGCTGTGAGGCAACACTGCTAACCACTGCATCATTCTGGAAGGAGGCCACCTAGGGAGGTAAAATTTATTAGAAACTTCTCCTAAAGGCACTGCAATCTAGAAGGAACCATAAAAGATATGTATGTGCATTCTAAGAGGTCTTACTTTGTATAACTACATTTGTGCTGAATTCCTCTCAGTGAACATGCTGCCATAATTCACCTCACCAGAGTTCATTAATAGCAAATGAGTAATGGCCCACTGCTTTTTAGTGGATCTGAAACCTCATCTCATCTCATTATCTCTAGCCGCTCTATCCTTCTACAGGGTCGCAGGCAAGCTGGAGCCTATCCCAGCCGACCACGGGCGAAAGGCGGGGCACACCCTGGACAAGTCGCCAGGTCATCACAGGGCTGACACATTCACACTCACATTCACACCTACGGTCAATTTAGAGTCACCAGTTAACCTAACCTGCATGTCTTTGGACTGTGGGGGAAACCGGAGCACCCGGAGGAAACCCACGCGGACACGGGGAGAACATGCAAACTCCACACAGAAAGGCCCTTGCCGACCCCGGGGCTCGAACCCAGGACCTTCTTGCTGTGAGGCGACAGCGCTAACCACTACACCACCGTCCCGCCCGGATCTGAAACCTATCCCACGAATGCGCCCTAGATTCATGTGACACCACTCCACTGCAGGACACCAAACACACTTCACATTTGGTGCAGCCAATCCATCTCCTGTTATGTTTTCGTGAGATTGGAGGAAACCAGAGAACCAGGAGGAAGCCCATGCAGACACAGAGAGAACCTGCAATGCACTATATAGACCATAACCTGAGCTCAGGAGCAAACTGTAGGCCCTGGAGCTGCAACACCATACCACAAATAAAAACCTTGATGAAACTATGTCTCTGAAATTATATGGAGCAGAGCTCACAGGTAGGACTGTTATGGCCCAAAGGTGAAATGCACAAGCTTCAGTGTTGTCTCCGACTCCATCAAATCCCATCGTTCATTTACAGCATACCCTTATATGGGCATACACGTACACATATCCATACACGTCCAAAGTAATTGACAGCCAGAGAGAACCGCCTCCCTGAAAACTGCTGAAAAGTTTCCTGATTGGTTAATAAAGTTTAACTGTGTTTATTATAGATCACAGGATAGTTACAGGAGCGACTGAAATTAAGTTATCCTTCATTCAGGATATCAAATAAAGTCTGAAAGCCGAGTTAGATGTTACAGCTGGTGGGATTAAAGAACCTGTAGCAGTAGAAACAATCATCCAGTATCAGAAAGTACCATTTAGCACAACTATACTATACGATACATAACTGCACAAGTGTACATTAAAAAAGACAACAATAAAAAAAATTTTTATTAGAACATGTTAAAAGGAAATCACTGCAATATTTACAAAACTCCATTGGTTCAAATTTTTCTCCAATCGTCTCATGTGCACTTGAGTGTGTGCTCCTTGGTCAGCTCGACTCTGTGATGGGTTCAGCTTGGTCTGGAGTTTCTCCTGGAAGACACACACATGCACAGAATAAGCATAAACTGTCTCTTTATAAAGGTCAGTATTGACAAGGTTTTGCACCGTCATATAAGATAACAGCAGTATTTTATATTAAAGTAATACAATAATGGTTGGAGTGTGGATGAGGGAGAGATCTGATGTTCTGGCCTTCACACTACTGACTGCATGCATGTGAGCCAGAGGGAAATAAGCTCCCACATCAATGAATTTAAATCTGATCGCTTGTATTTATGATGCCTCAGGCTATCTCTCTTGTATGTTTGGTGTCAGGGTGGTGCAGTGGGTAACACTGACGTCTCGAGTGCCTCTGGATCCATCGTGAGCATGTATTACTGTCTATGTGGAGTTTTGCATGTACTCTACATATTGATAGATAAGTAGATAGATGGTGTTTATTGTCGATGCATATAAAAAACACCATACAAACTTTGTTTACAGCAACTCTTCATATAGCAGCAATTTTGTGATTTAATGGTGCATAATAGGCAATACAGTGTCTTGCAAAAGTATTCATCCCCCTTGGTGCTTGTCCTGTTTTCTTGCATTACAAGCTGGAATTAAAATGGATTTTTGGAGGGTTAGCACCATTTGATTTATACAACATGCCTACAACTTTTAAATGTGCAATTTGTGGGGTTTTTGTTTGTTTGTTTGTTTTTAAATTGTGACACCAACAATAATTAAGATGAAAAAAACAGAAATCTGGAGTGTGCATAGGTATTCACCCCCCCAAGTCAATACTTTGCAGAGCCACCTTTTGCTGCAATTACAGCTGCAAGTCTCTTGAGGTACGTCTCTATAAGCTTAGCACATCTGGCCACTGGGATTTTTGCCAATTCCTCAAGGCAAAACTACTCCAACTCCAAGTTAGATGGGTTGCGTTAGTGTACAGCACTCTTCAAGTTATGCCACAGATACTCAAATGGATTGAGGTCTGGGCTTTGACAAGGCCATCCCAAGACATTTAAATGTTTCCCTTTAAATCACTCCAGTGTAGCTTGAGCAGTATGTTTCGGGTCATTGTCCTGCTGGAATGTGAACTTTGGTCCCAGTCTCAAACAGGTTTTCCTCCAGAATTGCCCTGTATTTAGTGCCACCCCTCTTTCCTTAAATCCTGACCAGCTTTCCTGTCCCTGCAGATGAAAAATATCCCCACAGCATGATGCTGCCACTACCATGCTTCACTGTAGGAATGGTGTTCTCAGAGTGCTGGGTTTGCACCACACATGGCATTTCCCATGATGGCCAAGAAGATCAATTTTAGTCTCATTTGACCAGAGAATATTCTTCCATATGTTTGGGGATTCTGCTACATGCTGTTGGGCAAACTCCAAACGTGTTTTCTTAAGCAATAAATAGCCACTCAATAAACACTGTAGATACAGTAAATCCTCTAATACTGGCCTGTATTCCATTACTGGCCGGGACTCTAATATTGGCCGGTCTCGCTGTCGGAGGAGGTAAATAATGGCCGGACTCTAATACAGGCCGGGGCTATAACCAACAATGTTTCTGAGATCATAGTGGCCTTACACAATCGTTCCGATCTGAAAGACAATTGTGATCAGTGGCGCCGCCAGGCGTATGGCCGTACGCACTAGGCGTACCTTGGGGAGAGAGATTTTTTTTTTTAAATTATAATTGTTACCTGAATGCTTTGGCAATGCAACATAATTTGAGAAAGAAAGAGAGAGAGAGAGAGAGAGAGAGAGAGAGAGAGAGAGAGAGAGAGACACACACACACGTGTGTGCCGGAGGGAGACACACACACACACGTGTGTGCCGGCGCATTTGTGTGCTTCAGGAGTGGGCGGGGTGTGCGTGACCAAGAAAGCTCATTGGTCAATGCAGATATACTTTTCTTGCACCACTGAGATTCTCTCCAGTTTTGAGAAACGGAGACAGACAATCGTCAGTAGTCAGAGCTTGTGCGAGAATTTATTGAGAAGCGAGTCAAAAATGAGTAAACGAACCCTGAAACAAACGAGCTTGTTTCAGACTTTTACGAAAAAGTCCAAAAGCAGTGATCCAGGGGTGTCATCTGCTTGCCAGTCCTCTCCAGTATCAGCTAGTAACACGGCACCGGCAGCTTCCACTCCTCCGCAACCTAGCAGCAGTACGCTGCAGCTGGATGCTAGCTCAGTTCCTTTGAGGGAATTGCCTTCATCTACCTCTGAGTTTGAAACTAGCCATACATCCAGTGAATTTCATATAAGAACACCTACATCTCCCCATGTCCCTTACGATCAGAAGTAGATGGTTGCTCAACCTTGCTGACAAATGAGCCATCAGATAGCTTTACTAATGAGCCACGAGTCAGCCCGCTATCACTGACATCAGATTTATCAGACATAGGTAAACTTCAACCAGATGCCTTAAAATGTGCACCGGACTCTGTAAAGCTCAATGTCCTACAGAACCGCTTCAAACCAGACAGAGGGTGGGTGGCTCCTTCTACTCTGATTTTCGGTAAACTCAGAAAAATACCCGAGGAGTTTTTCAGCGAGTCTATGTACCCCACGTTGCGCTACAGTGTGTGTCAGAGTCATGCGTGCGGTAGTGCTGAGCAAGTTCACTAGATTCTAATCGAGGCTATAAAGAGTTTATTGTCGTGTGTAGTTCACATATGTTGTTCAAATATCAGCCTGTGTTCATGGAAGGCTATTGTTCAATTTCAAGTTAAAGTTCTATCGTTGTTTTGTGTATAAGCCTATAGATCGACTCTTCATAGAAACTGCAGCACGCAAGCGTTTTTTTTTTTTTTTTTGGGGGGGGGGGGGGGGGGGGGGGGGGATTACACCGCTAGTGCGTACCTTACAGTTCAACCCTGCAGGCGCCCCTAATTGTGATTACCGGTAGGTCTGGTGGTAACCAGGCAACCAAGCATCAACTTGACTCGAACGTGAGACTTCAGTTTTCAGTCACCAGCAGGCTAACGGTGTTTACCATGGCAGCGAAGAGACGAAAATTTGACAAAGTTCAAGGAGAACGTGCTGGAATATGCTCAAATAGAAATAGAGGCCTGCCTCTAATTCTGGCCTCCTTCCAATAATGGCCTGGACCAAGATGCACTTGAGTGAAATAAAGGCCCCAGCCTATATTAGAGGATTTACGATAGATAGATAGATAGATAGATAGATAGATAGATAGATAGATAGATAGATAGATAGATAGATAGATAGAGTGTCAATTGATCAAAAGAACAGTCACTGTTTTAAAAAGAGAGTAGCATGATTGTGTATTGCACTTGAAGTGTATTGGATATTGCAATATCCATGTGGGTTTCCCCTGGGTTCTCTGATTTCCAACTACCTGTCAAAGACATGTTTAGATGATATACTATAACCCCAAATCAGAAAAGGTTGAGACAGTATATTGAAACTGAAATTAAAACTGAAAACAAACAATGACTTGTAAATAATCTGACCTGTATTGCACTCAAAACAGTACAACAGCACATTATTTGATGCGTTACCTCATGAATTTTGTTGTTTTCTCAAAATAAACACATTTCAATTTTGATTCTTGCAAAACATTTTTAAAAAACTGAGACGGTAAAGTATTTACCACTTTATATATGTTGCCATTCCTTCTCACAACACTTAAAAGATGTTTAGGGACTGAAGACACCAAGTGATGAAGCGTTTCAGGTGTTATTTTGTCCCATCCTTCAGGTCTTAAATTGTGCAACAACTACGGAGTTGTCGTTGTCATCTTTTGTTTCAAAAAAAAAAATAATTTCACCACATGTTCTCTACTGGAGACAGAGGGGACAGGCACCCTCTTCTTCCACAGCCATGCCTTTGTAATGTGTGCAAAATGTGGTTTTGCATTGTCTTGTTGAAATATCCCTAAAAAAAAAAAGTTATCTTAAAGGCAGCATCTGTTGCTCCAAAATCTGTGACTTTCCTGCATTAATGCTGCCATCACAAAAGTGTAAGTTACCTTTCCCAAGGGCACCAACACAACCCCATACCATGACAGACCCTGGCTTTTGGACTTGTTGCTGGTAACAGCCTGGACAGTCATTTCTGTCTTTGGTCCGGAGCACACGGCATCCTTTTCATCCAAAAAAAAAAAAAAAAAAAAGACCTGAATACTGATTCATCTGACCACACTTCCACTGTGTCATAGTCCATTCCAGAGGTCTCCAAGCCCAGAGAAGTCGAAAGCGCTTCTGGACACAGTTAACATAAGGTTTTCTTTTTGCACAGTAAAGTTTTAACTGGCATTTGTGGATGTAACTCTGTATTGTAGTGCTTGACAAAGTAATCCTGAGCCCATGTGGTTATATCAGCTATAGATGAATAACGGTTCCTGATTCAGTGCCGTCTGAGGGATCAGAGAGCAGAGGTGTTCAGCTTAGGCTTGTGCCCTTGCCCTTTACATACTGAAATTCCTCCAGATTCCTTGAAACGTTTAATGATATTATGCACCATAGAGGGTGAACTATCCAAATCCCTTCCTATCTTTCTTTGAGGAACAATGTTTCGAAACATTTTAACTAATATCAGGCATTCTTTGACAAACTGGAGATCTTCGGTCCATCTTTACTCTTCAAAGACTAGGCCTTTCCTGGATACTGACTCACAGTCTCTCTCAATAATATTTTATATTTATTTATATATATATATATATATATATATATATATATATATATATATATATATATATATTATATATATATGCACACACACACTATTCAAAAAAAAGTAGGGGATATTGGATTTACAAGTAGAATGAAATGCAGATCATGAGGTCAGGAAGGAAACAAATGACAGAAAAACATTAAGGAAACATTTGTCAATTTATTCAAAACCCTGTGTACAGTCAGTAAAGGACAGATTCTCCAGAATAAGGGTCAACACAAACACAGGGTCGCACAGCAAATTTACCACCATTTTGAAACCGAGTCAGTGGCGGGTAAAAAACCCCTCCGCGTGGCATACTCCTAACGAGACGTCCCAGGTCATTTTGGGGAATGTTATTCCATTCCTGTTGCAATGCTGCAGCAAGTTCTTGGACATTGGCAGGAGGTTGTTGACGTTGGCGTAGCCGCTGTCCAAGCATGTCCCAGACATGCTCGATGGGGGAAAGGTCCGGACTGAGTGCTGGCCATGGTAATCTGGTGATATTCTGCTGCTGGAGGTAATCTGTAACGATCCTGGCCCTATGACATCTGGCATTGTCATCTTGGAAAATGAAACAGCGGCCATAACGACGTGCAAACGGCACAACATGGGGTGCCAAGATGTTGTCCCGGTAGTACTGCCCTGTGACATGTCCAGCAACAACATGCAAGTCTGTTCTGCCGGCAGCAGTGATGCCTCCCCACACCATTACAGAGCCACCCCCATATGGATCATGTCTAATGACGTTAACGTTATGGAAACGTTCGTTACGTCGGCGCCAAACCCTCCTGCGTCTGTCCAGGAAGTCCACAGTGAACCTCGACTCATCTGAGAACATTACGTGGTTCCATCGGCGATTATCCCAGCGTTGATGATGACGACGACACCATTGGAGTCTGGCCCTAATGTGACGATCCCTCAAACAGGGAATGACACGAGGACGTCGGGCGTGTAAGTGAAATCTGTGCAGTCGATTCCTGATGGTCTGGCCACTCACTACCAAGCCAGTATCCCTTCGAAGTTGAGAGCTTATCTGATTTGCTGTTACCATACGATTTCTCAAAGCAATAGTGCGGATGAATCTGTCCTGAGCCTGAGTTGTTGCCCTTGGTCGACTGGATCGTGGTCTATCCTGAACAGACCCTGTAGCACGATGTCTGGACCATAATCTGCTGATGACAGACTGGGAAACATTCAATGCTCTTGCCACAACGACCTGTCTTGTGCCAACCTGTAGCATGCCAAGGGCACGTAACCTCTCATCCTGTGTTAGACGGCGCATGGTCTCTGTTTAATTAATGACTTCAACCACTGATAATCTGATGCTTTCTCTTCAAAATCTTCCTTTGGAGTGGCTCTAACCTTCCAATTCAGAGTCATGCAAATTTGTGGCACGACCCCCTTGATCATCAGTAGTATCCCGTGCTGATCATGAGAGTGTCATTGATGTGTTTGGGTGATGAATTTCTTTGGAAATGCTTCCTCAGTAAGGAACTATACAACATGCTTTCATATCCCTTTGTATATGTGAAAATTTGGATCTCAAAATAAAATATCCCCTACTTTTTTTGAATAGTCATGCTTGAAAGTTTGTGAACCCTTTAGAATTTTCTATATTTCTGCGTAAATATGACCTAAAACATCATCAGATTTTCACACAAGTCCTAAAAGTAGATAAAGAGAACCCAGTTAACCAAATGAAACAAAAATATTATACTTGGTCATTTATTTATTGAAGAAAATGATCCAATATTACATATCTGTGAGTGGCAAAAGTATGTGAACCTCTAGGATTAGCAGTTAATTTGAAGGTGAAATTAGAGTCAGGTGTTTTCAATCAATGGGATGACAATCAGGTGTGAGTGGGCACCCTGTTTTATTTAAAGAACAGGGATCTATCAAAGTCTGATCTTCACAACACATGTTTGTGGAAGTGTATCATGGCATAAACAAAGGAGATTTCTGAGGACCTCAGAAAAAGCATTGTTGATGCTCATCAGGCTGGAAAAGGTTACAAAACCATCTCTAAAGAGTCTGGACTCCACCAATCCACAGTCAGACAGATTGTGTACAAATGGAGGAAATTCAAGACCATTGTTACCCTCCACAGGAGTGGTCATCCAACAAAGATCACTCCAAGAGCAAGGCAAGGTCACAAAGGACCCCAGGGTAACTTCTAAGCAACTGAAGGCCACTCTCACATTGGCTAATGTTAATGTTCATGAGTCCACCATCAGGAGAACACTGAACAACAAATGGTGTGCATGGCAGGGTTGCAAGGAGAAAGCCACTGCTCTCCAAAAAGAACATTGCTGCTCATCTGCAGTTTGCTAAAGATCATGCAGACAAGCCAGAAGGCTACTGGAAAAATGTTTTGTGGACTGATGAGACCAAAATAGCACTTTTTAGTTTAAATGAGAAGCGTTATGTTTGGAGAAAGGAAAACACTGCATTCCACCATAAGAACCTTATACCATCTGTGAAACATAGTGGTGGTAGTATCAGGGTTTGGGCCTGTTTTGCTGCATCTGGGCCAAGACGGCTTGCCATCATTGATGGAACAATGAATTCTGAATTATACCAGCAAACTCTAAAGGAAAATGTCAGGACATCTGTGTATGAACTGACTTTCAAGAGAAGGTGGGTCATGCAGCAAGACAACGACCCTAAGCATACAAGTCGTTCTACCAAAGAATGGTTAAAGAAGAATAAAAAGTTAATGTTTTGGAATGGCCAAGTCAAAGTCCTGACCTTAATCCAATCAAAATGTTGTGGAAGGACCTGAAGTGAGCAGTTCATGTGAGGAAACCCACCAACATCCCAGAGTTGAAACTGTTCTGTACGGAGGAATGGGCTAAAATTCCTCCAAGCCGGTGTGCAGGACTGATCAACAGTTACCGCAAACGTTTAGTTGCAGTTATTGCTGCACAAGGGGGTCACGCCAGATACTGAAAGCAAAGGTTCACATACTTTTGCCACTCACAGATATGTAATATTGGATCATTTTCCTCAATAAATAAATGACCAAGTATAATATTTTTGTCTCATTTGTTTAACTGGGTTCTCTTTATCTACTTTTAGGACTTGTGTGAAAATCTGATGATGTTTTAGGTCACATTTATGCAGAAATATAGAAAATTCGAAAGGATTCACAAACTTTCAAGCACCACTGTATCAAGCAACATATGAACTGGTGCCTTTTGCTATCCTGGATTTTTTTTGGGGAAAAAAGTATTTTTCAAATTTTTACAGAAAAAAATAGATTTTGACTTCATTTCTAAGAGCAATGTTCGTTTCCGGAGCATATATCCAAAACTATTCATGATACAGATTTGAAAGTTGGTATACATGTTAACAAGGTGATGTAGATGTGCCTTTTCATACTAAGAAATTTGAGAAATTTAAATTTTTCATGTTTTCATGGAAACAATTTTAGACTTAGTCTCTCAGGTTAGTCTTAGGGGTAGGTTTTTGTTTCTGGAGCAGAACTTAAACTATGTAAACTATGTTAAAGTATGGTCTTGAAAGTTGGTAGATGTGTTGATTAAGTAATGTATATGTGCCTTTTGATACTAAGAAATATGAGAATTTTTAGCTCACCTGGACCAAAGGTCCGGTATGGTTATACAATGGGCTGCTGAGGTCAGTGTAAAGTGGTAGGGTTGGTTTCCTGTGGCAGAACTTGAAAAATGTGACAAATAATATCTTGAAACCTGCTATATAGTTGGTATATAGGGCGGGGGATATACAGTAGATGACTGTCTTCTTGTTAATGTTTGATATTTGAATGCGTGTTGTGTAAATATGTGACTATTTATTATGCGTACATGATATCTTTTCCCCCTATGGAATCACGTCTATCCATCCATCTAGCTAATCCAAATTTACTAATAATTTGAGTAATCAAGAGATTTTTTTTGCTGGATTTGACCAGATTTCATCAAAAAAATCTTTCACATTTCTTTACAATGTTCACACCGTGTTGATCACTGCACAACTGCATCACTACAGAATTGTTTGTACTGTTTGGACTGCAGTCACTTTGGGAGCAGCTTGAACTGAACCGAAACAAATAGAACTGGCATCTCAAGCAAAAAACATGTACATTGTCACACAATCTGGCGTTACCTTTCGTCAGCATCTCGGCAGCTTTCCTGTCCTCTTTGATATAGAGGGCAGTCAAGAGGAAGAACAGGCCTCCCAGAACACCGATGAAAGGGCAGACAATGATGCTGTACTCCAGACTGCGGAACTTCCATTCACGAGAGTTGGGATTCTGTTTACTCAGAGTATCTGAGATCTGGATGGGAAAAAAAAAAGTCACAGACATTGGTATGAACTTTCTTATATGCATACATTTCTCCTGTTAGACCTTTCTGGTTTGAGCCTATACATTTGTAGTGTGTACAGTACCAGTCAAAACTTTGGACACACCTAATTCGATGATTTTTCTTTATATTTATTAATTAAAAGACACTTCATGTCTTAAAGTAATGATGAATGTCGTTTCTCTTAGTTGAGCGGTTCTTGACATAATATGGATTACTACAGTTGTGGTGTGGAATAGGGCTATTTACTATATTTACCTCACCCGGGACGGAGTCCACCAGGGGGCGAGGTATTGTTTTCGGTGGGGTTTCTTTGTTAGCAACATTACGGGAAAACAGCTGGACCAATCTTCATGAAACTTTCAGGATAGACGGACATTGGTCTCAAATAGAACCTCCAACATTTTGAGGATCAGCCGGTCAAGGATACCAAAAAATGTCAAAATAGTCCCCCGTGATATCTTCCTTCATATTAATCATATTTACTTCAAACCAAATCCAAAATGTTCATCTTTCAATTCTGCTTCCATTGATATGCTACATGATGGGGTATCTCTCATAGTTTTCTTAGCAGTTGGGGGGTCAAATGTCAAGGGTTAAGGTCACGGGTTTTCAGAGGCTCATAACTGGGAAACAGTTCAAGATAGAGAGATACTTAATATTGCCAACATATAGGAAGTCATATATGGGCTTTCATTTGGCATCATGACCTTTGACCTTGAGTGACCCTGAAAAGTCATACACAGGGTCACGGATTTTCAGAGGCTCATAACTGTGAAACGGTTCAAGATAGACAGACACTTAATATTATTGACATTTAGAAAAGTCATATATGGGCTCTCATTTGGCACTATGACTTTTGACCATGAGTGACCTTGAAAGGTCAAACTCAAGGTCGGGTTTTCAGAGGCTCGTAACTTTAAAATGGTTAACGATAGACAGATGTTTACCATTATCAACATATAAGAAGTCCCATATGGGCTTTCAGGTGCCACCATAACCTTTGACCTTGAATGACTTTGAAATGTCAAACTCAAGGTCATGGATTTATATAGGACTATAACCTGACAGCTGATGATTGAGAAATATTATCATTATCAACATATAGGTAGCCCCATATGGGCTTCCATTTAGCACCATGAATGTTGTCCTTGAAATGTCAAACTGAAGGTCACGAATTCACCTTGCAAGGTGAATAGGCCAGACTGCCGGGGAAGGTTTGTTTTGCCTGGCAACACTTGTTTTATTATTTACTATTTGATCTCAAGCACATTAAGAAGGCAAGAAATTGTACTAATTAACTTTTGACGAGGCACCTGTTAATTGAAAAGCGTTCCAGGTGACTACCTCATGAAGCTGGTTAAGATAATGCTAATAGTGTGCAAAGCGTCAAGGTAAATGCTGGCTACTTTGAAGAATCTAAAATATGAAACATTTTGGTTTATTAAACTTTTTTGTTTACCACATAATTCCATATATGTTATTTCATACTTTTGATGTCTTTTGTATTGTTCTACAATGTAGAAAATCAAAGTCGAAATACAGAAAAACCTACGAATGAGTAGGTGTCCCCAAACTTTTGACTAGTACTGTACATGCAATATGTACTTACTCCACCAATGATGAATGGACTAAATGCATCGCCAAGGAGGTGACATGTTAAAATTTGTAAAGCTTCAGCTGTTGCCCTTCGGGTTGGTATAACAACATACTAAAATATAAACAAAAAGAAAAGTTGTATTCAAGTCTTATCCAGCTCTACAATTTTTATGCATTATGAAGTAACTCCTACCAGTAGGATGTCAGCTAGAATAGCCCAGTTCAGAGAAAGTAGGATTTCTCCAATAGCAATAAAAGTCTGAAAGAGAAAATGTGAAAAATGTTGGTTGGAACCAATATACTGCAAGGGAATGAAAAACTGTGTGATTATACAAACAAGTCCCTAAAACAAAATTTCATGTGCATCCAAATCAGAGAAGGATCATTCATTTCCGCCTCAAGGAAAAACTTTTTGTACACTTGTCTGGATGCTAGCTTTAAAGCTATACAGCCTTTCAATTTCATAAAATCTGTGAAATTTAGTTCCCTCTGAAATTTGGTCGATGTTTATTTCGCAATATCTCCAAAAAAACAGACCATTCTGCAGCTGAGACGTTATTTAATTTGAGGGGATTCCCGAGCAAATAATGTGCATGAAATTGCTGCCTTTGTGCAGTCAAGCAGACAGAGGAAGTTCCTGTGCGCATGCGCAGGTTTACCTTCTTCTTTTGGGTTTTACGGCAGCTGGCATCCAGTGTTGCATTACTGCCATCTACAGGTTTACCTGTGACCGTGCACTGACAGTTACATCATTCTGTTGCTAAACGAACAGCTGATCACACCGAGGTGCTCGCTGACCGCCGATATTTATTAGTTTGGTCCTGCGTTTCCTTTCCTTCGCAACATAGCGAGAAGAAAAGACGCTTTCCGTTACTGTAGTCGGTCTTTCACGTTTCATTCGCACACTCAACATCCTCCATTTTTCTCTCCTGTTTCAAATTGACATAGCATGACATAGTATCTTGAATGAAGACATTCATGGTGAAGCAGGAAAAAAATAGCGGAGAATTTAGGGCCATGTGGCCCTAAATTCATTAACTGTTCTTTTTTTTTTTTTAAACTAATAAAATTGGAAGTCTTTGATTCGAATTTAGTAGCTTTCGGTCTCATCTCATCTCATTATCTCTAGTCGCTTTATCCTGTTCTACAGGGTCGCAGGCAAGCTGGAGCCTATCCCAGCTGACTACGGGCGAAAGGCGGGGTACACCCTGGACAAGTCGCCAGGTCATCACAGGGCTGACACATAGACACAGACAACCATTCCCACTCACACCTACGGTCAATTTAGAGTCACCAGTTAACCTAACCTGCATGTCTTTGGACTGTGGGGGAAACCCACGCAGACAATATGCAAACTCCACACAGAAAGGCCCTCGCCGGCCACGGGGCTCGAACCCGGACCTTCTTGCTGTGAGGCGACAGCGCTAACCACTACACCACTGTGCCGCCCAGCTTTCGGTCTACTAAACAAAAATAACTGGGTGTCAGGGAAAATTCTTTTTATAACCTACACTTGAAAAAGCTGAAAGGCAGTCTACCTTTAAGATCTTGAAGATTACAGTTTGATTGACTCTCCACACTCCATATGCCAGTTTCCAGCAGGAAAAGTAACTTTTGAACAGAACAATACAACATGCTTTTTGAAGGAAGACATAGTGACTGGGTTGAAAAATCATTCAACGTTTTGTCGTGTTCAGTGAATAAATGTACCAGGCTCGCTCTCTCGCTCTCATCTGGCTCATGAGACAATGTGAGCCCCAGTAGCCATCTGATTTTGCAGCTATACCTTTAAATATTAAAATATGTAAATAGCTTTGCTCTGACTGGTTAATATCTTTGAACAAGAACTCAGTCATCCACATCCATGGATTTGTTTTGCTACAGTCTTCACACTGCTGTTTTTAATGATGACATCCAGATGCTTCTGTACTGTACATCTCATTATCTCTAGCCGCTTTATCCTGTTCTACAGGGTCGCAGGCAAGCTGGAGCCTATCCCAGCTGACTACGGGCAAAAGGCAGGGTACACCCTGGACAAGTCGCCAGGTCATCACAGGGCTGACACATAGACACAGACAACCATTCACACTCACATTCACACCTACGGTCAATTTAGAGTCACCAGTTAACCTAACCTGCATGTCTTTGGACTGTGGGGGAAACCGGAGCACCCGGAGGAAACCCACACGGACACGGGGAGAACATGCAAACTCTGCACAGAAAGGCCCTAGCCGGCCACGGGGCTCGAACCCGGACCTTCTTGCTGTGAGGAGACAGCGCTAACCACTACACCACCATGCCACCCGCTTCTGTACATAAGAAACAAATATTCCTGAAACAATACACATAGGTATAATATTTACATAGCTTGTGTGCCCCATCACAGTGCTAACATTGGATAAGCTAGCTTGCCAAGCTAATCCGAACTAGCAATACCCTACTGCCTGAAGCAAAGAACCCTTGGTAAAGCCTCACTCACAACCCGCTATACATACTGCTACGGGCAGTCTATAGTAAAAAATTTGGCAAAACCGTGCTTGAGACTTGTGCGACACTTGCATGTGTTCAGCACCGTAGAAAGTTGCAGACTGCCCATGGAGACTTTTGGTCCTGCATATGCAAATTCTACGGGTCTTGCAACAAATCAAGAATGCATACACTACGTATGGAACCCATACTCCTTTTGTACACCTGAACCAAGTCAGCAGCATGGCTAGTAGGGGCTTTGCAATGACAGTATGACGCACGGTCATTGTATGAGTGACGTGCCTCAGAAGTACTACACAAGTATTCCATGCTTGCTATTTGTGCGGCCCCCAAGACAGAAGCACATCTTACTTTCTACCCCTATGTGTGATGTGCATGCAGCGCACGCAACTTGCATGTAGCGCACGTGACCCACATGCGACACGAGAGGCAAGACTCTGGGTATATATATATTGGGAAGGAACCAAGGAACCAATCATGTAGCGTGTAGCATTGTAGAAAGGAAGAAGACCACCGCATTTGCTGTTTTTATTTGAGTACATGTTAATTTACCATGCAAACGTCAAATAATAAAACATGAGTATAAAGAAATAACGCATTTTATTACATTGTAAAAAAAAAAAATCCCAACTAAATAGCCTAACAGTTTGAGCACTGAAACACACTTTGACTCTGACTCCGAGCTGCTGTCCTGGTTCTACTGAGTGGTGGGACAGGGTGTCGGGATGTCCTTGTCCTCATCACTGAACATGGCACAATGGCCTGACAGCGATGATGGGATTGCAATGTCCTCACTTCTGGGCGTTGTTAACCGAAACATACATGAAAATCAGCATCTCATCTCATTATCTCTAGCCGCTTTATCCTGTTCTGCAGGGTCACAGGCAAGCTGGAGTCTATCCCAGCTGACTACGGGCGAAAGGTGGGGTACACCCTGGACAAGTCGCCAGGTCATCACAGGGCTGACACATAGACACAGACAACCATTCACACTCACATTCACACCTATGGTCAATTTAGAGTCACCAGTTAACCTAACCTGCATGTCTTTGGACTGTGGGGGAAACCGGAGCACCTGGAGGAAACCCACGCGGACACGGGGAGAACATGCAAACTCCACACAGAAAGGCCCTCGCCGGCCATGGGGCTCGAACCCGGACCTTCTTGCTGTGAGGCGACAGCGCTAACCACTACACCACCGTGCCGCCCCAAAATCAGCATATATAATATTATAAGCATAAGCATATAGATATCAAAATGAATGTTTAAAGCATGTGTATTTACCTGTGAAAATCCCTCTGGCGGGGTGCTGTGCCTTCTGCTGGCTTGAAGGCATACTTCTCCCTGTCCGTGCAGGGCTCACCGGGGCTGCTACCATCATCATCAAATTCTTCCTCCTCCTCCCCTCTGCTGTTTCAGGCTGGGTTACTTAACTTTTGCTCGCGGCCCAAACTCGTAGCGCAGGAAACTTGTAAAATGCAAGTCACACGCACTCCACACTCACTAAACACGCACTGATCACGTGCGTCAGATATACGCTTTCCACGGGCTAACGGCGCAATTTTTCCCACGCCTTGAGGAAGTCAGGTGTGCAACCTGTACTTGACAAGTACTTTGCCCATACTCCTCCCCCAAACTTTCCCCCGGGTTCACCGCGACCCTGAGGCATGGCTGCGAGCTACCAATCCATGCGACCCGTGCATGTCCAAAAGACTTACAGCAGGTTGTGAGTGAGGCTTAACGTTAGTGCTTATAGGAGTTCATCTCAGTGTGGTGGCTAACAAATTTAAGCCTCACTCACAACCTGCTGCAAGTGTTTTGGACACACACGGGTCGCATGGTTTGGTAGCTCGCAGCCATGCCACAAGGTCGCGGTGAACCCGGGGGAAAGTTTGAGGGAGGAGTATGGGCAAAGTACTTGTCAAGTACAAGTTGCACACCTGACATCCTCGAGGCATGGGAAAAATCGTGCCGTTAGCTCGTGGAAAGCGTAGATCTGACGCACGTGATCAGTGCGTGTTTAGTGAGTGTGGAGTGCATGTGACTTGCATTTTACCAGTTTCCTGCGCTACAAGTTTGGGCCGCACTTGTGAAGTGTGTGTGATGCATGTGATTAGCACGTTACAATCCCTCATACCTTGTGTGTGAAGCCAGGAGTGGGTATAAAACCAGCGTGTCTGCAGTATTCTGCATCTGTCTTTCGACTGAAGAACATTGGATATTTTGTGGGAAAATTGAAAAAATGTTCAGTTTAAGGTTTAGAAAATGAGACCCAAGAAGAAGCGAGCAAAAAGTGAAGTAACCCAGCCTGAAACAGCAGAGGGGAGGAGGAGGAAGAATTTGATGATGGTAGCAGCCCCAGCGAGCCCTGCATGGACAGGGAGAAGTATGCCTTCAAGCCGTCAGAAGGTACAGCACCCTGCCAAAGGGATTTTCACAGGTAAATACACATGCTTTAAACATTCATTTCGGTATCTATATGCTTATGTAATTAATATTATATATGCTGATTTTCATGTATGTTTCAGCTAACAACGCCCAGAAGTGAGGACATTGCAATCCCATTATCGCGGTCAGGCCATTGTGTCATGCTCAGTGATAAGGACAACGACATCCCGACACCCCTTCCCACCACTCAGCAGGAGTAGGAGCAGGACAGTAGCTCAGAGTTGCGTTATTCCCTTATATTCATGTTTTATTATTTGACGTTTGCATGGTAAATTAACATATACTCAAATAAAAACAGCAAATGAGGTGGTCTTCTTCCTTTCTACAATGCTACACACTACATGATCGGTTCCTTCCCAATATATACACCCAGAGTCTTGCCCCTGGTGTCACGTGCAGGTCGTGTGCGCTGTGTGCACGCCACACATAGGGGTAGAAAGTGAGATGTACTTCTGTCTTGGGGGCCACACAAATAGCAAGTGTGGAATACTTGTGTAGTACTTCTGAGGCACGTCACTCATACAATGACCGTGCATCACTTGTGCGTCTTACAGTCATTGCAAAAAGCCCCCACTAGCCGCGCTGTTGACTTGGTTCAGGCGTACAAAAGGAGTACGGGTCCCATACGCAGTGTATGCGTTCTTGATTTGTCACAAGACCCGAAGAATTTGCATGTGCAGGACCAAAAGTCTCCAAGCGCAGTTTGCAACCTTCTACGGCACTGAACACACGCAAGTGTTGAGCAAGTCTCAAGCACGGTTTTGCCAAATTTTTTACCGTAGACTGCCCGTAGTAGCACGTATGACGGGTTGTGAGTGAGGCTTTATCAAAATCACACAACAGGGAGTTGCTTATTACTCCAATACTATGGTCAATTCAGATAATGTAACCTAGCAAACTACAAATGTCAAACTACACGTTTTATCTAAATTTAGCATCATGGAAAGAATGCAAACATTACCTGACCAGCTAATGTTACCTGAGGGTTTTGACTAATTATGCAAGCGAACTAAGGTTCAGTCCAAGTGGATACATCTATAAATCTACACTATCCAATAAGCATTTCAAAGTTTGATTTTTTTGGACATGTTTAACATTTTACTTAAATTTTGCGGACTGGCAGTCGACTCCAACACTCTGACAACTGCTCCATCTTCTTGATTCAGACTGCTATGAGCGATCATATGTTAATGAGGGGTGGTACCATAGAAAATGAGAGGAGATTCTATGTCAGAAGCCTGCACTTTTATAACCGGCCTGTTGTCTCCACCCATTTACTTTTTCCAGACTGGGAAAGCAACAGTCCACTTTGAAAGGCCCAATACATCCCCAAGTCACATCAACATATCTCAAAAACAACAAGAAAAAACAGCAAGTCCTCTTTAAAGTGAATCAGATGATGACATATTGTAGTTTTCATTTAATTTTTATTTAAATTTTTCAAATATAGACTTTTAGCCCTGAAATAAAACCAAACAAACTTTCGACACCAAACATGACTTTGCTGATTGACTACTATTTGGATTGAGATAAATGTGTACATTTTTGGTACAATCATATCCAAGATAGGCCACCAAGCAAAACAACTTTTTCCTCCTGCAGTGATTCGTGAAAATTTTGTCTCGCTTAAACAACAGTGGGATATTTTTCTCTGCAATAATGAAGACGGGGGGGGGGGGGGGGGATGTAAAGCAAGTTGGAATTAAATGCTGACATTTTCCCTGACCCCATCTCTCTCTGGTTTGGCTCATGAGACTATATGGGCCCCAGTAGCCATCTGTGGGCCCCCTACCAAATCTTGCATTATGATCTTATTGCAGAGCATTTTTTAAGGATTTTCCACTAGGAGACCAACTGGTCTGGGCAATACAATCACAGGCCCCAGAGTCCATGCAGCTGCACCGCTGCGGCATATTCTGTGATGCAAATTACCGCATTACGAATCCTCGTTTCAGCCAGCATAATATCAACATAGTTAATGCAGTGCCAAGTTTTCCTTGTTAAATGTATACTTACATGGTACTTGGTTAATTAATTGCAACTGATTGAACCAAATGATAAGACATAACTTGGTTTAAAATTTGGTCTCCCAGTGAAGCTGGTTTGGCATTGACTAGGAGACCAAATCTGGCTACTGGGAGACCAAATGGTCTCCCAGTAACTATGTTAAAAAATGGTCTGTCTTATTGACATCGATAAATAAATAAATAAATAAACCTTGTCCATCAACATATGTATGTCGAATAGAATAATTTGAAAGAAAAAGAAAAAAAATCAGGAGAAAATGCTAAAATATAATGTTTTGTGATGGTACGAGTTCCATTATTCCATTAGTTTCCCAAAAAAATTGAGAATTTTGTGTAATATTGTAACGTCATCAGTAATATGATATCAATCTAGTGCTTTACAGAGTTTACACAAGTTTTCATGTGGTAATTGTTGTTGTAAATTAGACTATAATTTGAACAAGCTCAACTACAAGGGTACTTCAAATAGTTCTCAGCTTCACCCAGACAACATCACAGGAGAAAGATTGTTCTTATTTTTCCACATAGTCTCCTTTACCTTCAATGTACTTGGTCCACCAATGTTCAAACTTCGCTATCCCTTTGAGGAAGAAGCCCACAGATCCTCCCCAACAGCATGGATGACTTCATAATCACTCTGAAAATGGCAACCACGCAAGCGGGATTTCAGTTTGGGAAACTGATAGAAGTCAGATGGTGCCGGGTCGAGTGCGTAAGGTGCATGGGGCAACAGTTCAAAGCCACATTTGGCTGCTTCTGCCGCTGCCACCTGTGCTGTGTGGATGGGCGCATTGTCCTGGAGAAACAGCACGCCTTGAAGCTTTCCTCTCCTTTTTTCTTTGATTGTTTCTTTCATTTGAGTTTTTGTGGACAGTGATAGAAGGCTTTATAGTATACAGTTATGCCCTAAAATGGGAGTTATGCCCCTTGTGTCCAGGTGAGGCTGAGAATTTTTTTTAAGTACCCTCATACATAGCAAGCTGATGTGACGGCAGCTCAGGAAATCCACAGCCAAAGCAGTTAAAGTGCTCTGGACTGGGACCTCATGTGCTCTCTGTTTCTCTCTCTCTCTCATATCACTGGACCACCACCAAGACGGTGCAGCCAGCCCCTGCCAGCGACCTTGCCCTAGGCCAGTTGGGCTCCCCACCCCTAAACTGACTGCACTCACCTTACTTTTCACTTCCCCAGCACTTCCCTATTCACAGATTTTTTTATTAAAACAACACGTTTTTTGCTCTGAAATCTGGGTTGCATGCCTGTGTTCTCTCACATCTTACATCTTTCTTAGGACCTTTCCAAATATTCCAGTTAAGAAATTAGCAATGTTTGAAGTAAGAGGACAGTTGATCAGGTGGAAAGATACATACATATGTGGCAGGAATGCTGATGGATGCCAGGACCATGGCGATGAACAAGCAGGGGGAAGAACCAAGCATTCCCACAGCGCAGATGAGTGGGTCAGCATTGGACACTCTGTCTTTCAGTTTCCTAGATATCAAGGAGCCGAGGAAAACACCTACTATACCTGTAACCACCGTGATTCCCCCAAAGATTAAACTGTGCCAGCAGAGAAACAACAGAATAGAGGGGAGGAAAAAAATCAAAGTGACTTTTGACTTAAGACACCATGCACACTGACACACAAACCAACAATCTTGAACTATAAAATTATATATTTCATATAATTTTATTATAAATAGTATGTTATACACTTACTAGCCACTTTATTAGGACCACCCATTTTCCTGCTGTTTTATGCAGTTATCTAAAATCAGCCAATCCAATACAGTGCATAAAATCATGCAGATACAAATCAAGCGCTTCAGTTAATGTTAACTTCAAACATCAGAATGGGAAAAATTGTGATCTCAAAGTGTGACTTTCAATGTGGCATGGGTGTTGGTGCCAGATGGACTGGTTTGAGTATTTCAGAAACTGCTGATCTCCTGCGGTTCACACACAATAATCTCAAGAGTTTACACAAAATGGTGTGAAAAGCAAAAACCATTGAATGACTGAGCGATGGTTCTGTGGGTGGAAACAAACACCTTGTTGATAAGAGAGGTCAGAGGAATATGGCCAGATTGGTTCGAATTACCAGGAAGGATATAATAACTCATAGCAACTCTTTACAACCGTGGTGAGCGGAAAAGCATCTCAGCATGCAACAGCAGAAGACCACATTGGGTTCCACTCCTGCAAGCCAAGAACAGGAATCTTAGAATCGACAAGTTCCTATTAAAGTGGCCAGTGATTGTATATAGCATATTATATTAAGTAGAAAGTCTAAAAAGTCTGACATTACAATAAATATAATCATCATTAAAACTCTAAACTTTACCTGAACCAATTGGTAGTGGACTCAGTCATATTACTTTTTGTCGCAATGGGGCTTCTGAGTCTTATTCTTATTATAAGTACTGTACTTACACTGCATTCAAAAGAACTGCTTTAGAAAATGGAGCTCTTGATGTGACCACGTGCGTACCTGTCTGAAGAATCACATGGTTCTTTAGAGCATGCAGGAATGATGTTCTGGATGACTCGAGCACGAGACATAAAGGCGGGTGTCCAGAAAGCCAAAGCACCCGTGACGAAAGCCATAGCAGTCACTCCCAGAGTGGACCACACAAAGCTCCGGCTAGAACCACAACAACAACAGCAGCATACTCATTACTGGTGATTATGGACCAGCTAGGAATTTTTCATAACTTTTATGCTTTCATTTGTCTTTTAGTTTTACCCACTTCTTGAGTAGATACTTGATGTCCTCTAGGTACGATGTGCGATTTATACATGCTTCTCCATGAGTTTCAGAGGCTCCTCGTGGAGGGTTGGGGGTCAGGAACATGAGAAGGAGCACCCCCGGTGCCCCAAGAATTGGGTTCAGCTGTGACAAAACACACAGAACCTCATTCAAGACTAGAGACTAAGGCTAGAGATGTGTTAGATGCTGCTCTAGTCCCGAGTCCTATTTTTACTGTTTCTTATACATTTAAGCTGGTAGATGAAACTGTCACTAAATCAGAGAAATGCATAACTTACTTTTAGCTTGCTATTGATGTTGAAAGAGACAAACATACAAATATGTTATAAATTTTAGAAAGAAAATTATTTTTAAGTGTCTTACCCTGAGGGCCCAACGCCAGTCTCCTGTAGCAAGAGCAATTTTGGATCCCAGAATGTACCCAAGACCACTTGTTTAGAAACAATTTGAACAAAATGAGAAATAACATTAGTGTGTTGTTTGATTAATCCGTTTATACTCAGACTTAAATTTCTTTTATTTAGTACTCTAAATCTGAAAACCATGTATGTACATAAGTGTAAGTCTTGAATAATTTTCTACAACAGCAGCTCTGTCAGTGCCAGCTCTAATTCAAATCCCAGGTTGTTTTCATACGCTATTGGTTTTTATATACAACTCCAATTCCAAAAAAGTTGGGACACTGTGTAAACTGAAAAAAACAGAACGCAATTTGCAAATCATGGAAACCCTATATTTCATTGAAAATAGTACAAAAGACAACATATCAAATGTTGAAACAGAAATTGTATTGTTTTTTGAAAAATATATGCTCATTTTGAATTCATTGTCAGCAACATGTTTCAAAAAAAGTTGCAATGGGGCATATTTACCACTGTGTTGCATCACCTCTACTTTTAACAACACTGTAAATGTTTGGGAATTGAGGAGACCAATTGGTGTAGTTTTGAAAGAGAAAATGTTGTCCCATCCTTGCCTGACATACAATTTCAGTTGCTCAACAGTTTGGGGTCTCCTTTGTTGCATTTTGCGCTTCATAATGCACCAAATGTTTTAAATGGGAGACAGGTCTGGACTGCAGGCAGGCCAGTTTAGCACCCGGACTCTTTACTACAGAGCCATGCAGTTTTAATATGTGCAAAAAGTGGTTTGGCATTGCCTTGCTGAAAGAAGGAAGGCCTTCCCTGAAAAAGATTTTGTCTGGACGGCAGCATATTGCTCTGAAATGTGTATATCATTCAGCATTAAATGATGCCTTCCCAGATGTACAAGCTACCCATTTCATGTGCACCAAGCCAAGCCAAGCCAAGCCAAGCAGACTTTGTCACACATACACTCAAGCACAGAATTGCACACAGTGAAATTTAACCTCTGCATTTGAGCACACACATACCCAGAGCAGTGGATAGCTATGCTACAGCGCCCGGGGAGCAGTTGTAGGTTAGGTGCCTTGCTCAAGGGTACTTCAGTCCAAACTTCAGGCCATGGCTGCCCCATGTTATCCTAACATCTTTGAACTGTGGGGGAAACCAGAGCACTCGGAGGACACCCACGCAGACATGGGGAGAACATACAAATCCCACACAGAAAGGTCCCCGTCAGCCGCGGGGCCCAAACCCAGAACCTTCTTGCTGTGAGGCAACAGTGCTAACCACTACACCACTGTGCCCACTAATGCCCCCTCATACCATCACAGATACTGGCATTTGAACTGTGTACTGATAACAAGCCGGATGGTCCCTCTCCTCTTTAGCCTGGAGAATGTGGTGTCCACAATTTCTAAAAAGAATTTCTACTTTTGATTCATGCAGTGTAATGTGCTTCGTGGAGACATGGCTGCACCAGGATGTTCCCGACAACAACGCTACAATCAAGGGCTTTCACATGGTGCATGCGGACAAAGACTGTGCCAGGAGCGGTAAGCACAAAGGGTGAGGGCTTGCCATTCTTGTGAACAACTGGTGGTGTAACCCAGCTCACATCACCGTGAAGGAGCGCATCTGCAGCCTGGATGTTGAACTGTGTGCTGTCGGACTTCGTCCATATTATCTGCCCAGGGAGTTTTCTAATGTTATCATGGTGGCTGTTTATGGTCCCCCCCCCCCTGCAAACCCAAACACTGCTTGTGACACTATTCACTCTGCAATAGAGGGCTCCAAGATGATGCTAAAAATAGTAACACTGCGCGTGCGCGGCCATCTTGGAAGTCACTCGCTCCAGAGCGCGCATAGAGTACACATCATAGAGTACACATTCACCGATTCGTTTCCGCGTTAGAGGGCTTAAAAGCTTGGATTTTTTAAGAATTTAGACATCTGAAGTGATGGAGCACTACTGTGAAAGTTTGGATAAGCAGGCACGGGAGCGTTATGCTGAGAAGGTACATTTCATTGGGAATGTAGATCCATACACTGTTAGTGAGAAGGAATGGAAAGCTGACCCCAGCTTGTTGCCGCATGTGACATACATCGATCTTGTGAACTATCTAGTGTTTCACCCAAGTCCATTTTGTGAACTAAAGGATTTCCAGAACTACAAGAGTATGGAAGCATACGATAGATTTGTGTCCGGTTGGGTCCGCGATGTGTCGGTGTTTACTGCTGAAGACGGAGAGACAAAAGTGATCAGAGGGAAAGCGTTACACTCGCAGAGTCTATCCCAGCCTAGTCTACACCCCTGGATAATAGTTGACAAAAGACATGCTATTTTGTGTGCACATTGCAACTGCATTGCTGGACTTGGGAAATGTTGCTCCCATGTTGCTTCCCTGTTGTTTTATGTTGAAGCGGCCACGAGACTGAGGGAAAGAACCACGGTCACACAACAGCCGGCATACTGGATGCTACCGGTAACTATGAAATTAAAATAACTATTTTAGTAACTATGAAATTCAAGACAATATTAACTTACCTGTCACAAAGTGATCAGAACAAATCCGGATACAGTCAAGTTGTCCTAAATTTGATCGGTTAATGGCAGCCAGCCACTGTCGTCTCCTCCGCTCGCTTTTCTCCTGTGCTGCAATTCCCTGGTTAGTCATGACTTTAGAGAGTCTGTGGAAGCTTTTGCCACCCTTTTCCCCTCGGTTACTACAGCCAACAATGACACACGTATTCGGCATTGTCACCCCTTTTTGCTTCGCTGAACAACAACAATGCACTGACACAGCGCGCTTTGACTTCCAATATGGCCGCCGCCGGGTGCGCGCTGACCTCGAAGCACTCTATAGCCCGGCTACAGACTCAACACCCGAGTGCATTCATTGCTATCTCGGATGACTTTAATCATGTTAATTTGGACAAAACACTTTCCACTTTCACCCAATTTGTGAACTGTCCTACCAGAGAGGGAAGAACAATAGACCTGCTGTATGCTAATGTTAAAGAGGCTTACAGCTCTTCCCCCCCCTCCCCCCACTGGGCAAGTCAGACCACAACCTGATTTACCTCTCCCCCTGCTATGTGCCTCTGGTGAAGAGACTGCCCACCACATCAAAGATAGTGAGGAGATGGACAGACAAGGCCAACGAGACACTGTAGTGATGCTTCGAGGTGACAGACTGGCAGACACTGAGTGAGCCCCACGGAGACGACATTGATGGGCTCACAGAGTGCATCACAGGATACATCAACTGCTGTGTGGACACCATTGTCCCAGCTAGGACCGTCAGCTGTTACCCCAACAACAAGCCATGGGTAACGAAGGACAAAGCCCTCTTAAATGAGAAGAGGGCTTTCAGAGCCGGCAACAAGGAGGAGGTGCGAGGAGTACAGCATGAACTGAGAGCAATGATCATGGAGGCCAAGGAAAAGTACAGGAGGAAGTTGGAGTGGAAACTCCAACAGAACATGAGAGGTGTGGAGTGGAATGAAGACCATCATTGGTTACAAGCCAACCAACAGTGAAGGAGTGGATGGCAATGTGGAAAGGACGAATGAGCTGAATCTTTACTTCAACAGATTAGATGGCGTGACCCCAACCCACCACCACCACTCTTCTGCAGGATGGCTACAACCACACACTTCACATTCTCTCCCCTCCCCCGCCTCTTCTTGCCCAACCTCATACCCATTTCAGGACCTCGCTCGCACCTCCTCAACAGACCCCCTTGGCTGAGCACCCCCCCCCCAAAGAAACACCTTCATCCCTCCCTCACCCATCACCTCCACACCGATCATCAGCAAGGAGCAAGTGAGAAGACAGCTGAAGAGACTCCATGCAGGAAAATCAGCAGGCCCGGATGGTGTTAGCCCCAGGGCCCTGAAGACCTGTGCCCTCCAGCTAAGTGGAGTACTTCATGTCTTCAACATGAGCCTGGGTCTTCAGAGGGTCCCTGTGCTGTGGAAGATGTCACACCTCGTCCCTGTACCGAAGAAGCCGCATCCCAGTGACCTCAAAGACTAGAGGCCCATGGCATTGAGGTCACACATCATGAAGACCCTTGAGAGACTCGTCCTGGAGCAGATCCGGCCTATGGTCCAACCACTTCTTGACCCCCTTCAGTTCGCCTACCAGCCCCATCTTGGAGTAAAGGACGTAATCATCTACCTACTCAACAAAGTCTACAGCCACCTGGACAAGCCAGCCAGCACTGTAGGGATCATGTTTTTTGGTTTCTCCAGTGCTTTTGACACCATCTGGCCGGCTCTGCTGAGTGAGAATTTGACAGCGATGCAGGTGGATGCCCCACTGGTGTCCTGGATTGTGGATTATTTGACTGGCAGACCACAGTACATACGCTTGCAGTGCTGTCTGTCGGACAGAGTGATCAGCAACACCGGGGCTCCACAAGGGACTGTCCTTTCTCCTTTCCTTTTCACTCTCTACACCACTGATTTCAACTACTGCACGGAGACCTGCCACCTCCAAAAATTTTCTGATGACTCTGCAGTGGTTGGACGTATTACTGGTGGCGATGAGAGCAAGTACAGGACAGTGGTGGACAACTTTGTCATGTGGAGCAGGAAGAACCACCTACAGCTCAACATGACAAAGACGAAAGAACTGGTGGTCGATCTGAAGAGAATCAGGGCTCCGGTGAACCCTGTTAACATCCAAGGGGTCAGTGTGGACGTGGTGGAGGAATACAAGTACCTGGGGACATACTTGGATAATAAACTGGACTGGTCCAAAAACGTGGACACGATATACAAAAAGGGTCAGAGCCGTCTCTATTTTCTGAGACAGCTGAGGTCCTTCAACAACTGCCCAATGATGCTGCGGATGTTCTATGAGTCTGTGGTGGCCAGTGCCATCCTGTACGCTGTCATTTGCTGGGGCAGCGGCTTGAAGGTGAAGGACACTAACAGACTCAATAAGATCATCAGGAAGGCCAGCCATGTTGTAGGCATGGAACTGGACTCTCTGACAGTGGTGTTGGAGAAGAGGACACTGTCCAAAATAAAAACAAATCTTAAACTGTCCTTCCCACCCTCTACATGAGGAGCTGATCAGCACGTTCAGTAAACGGCTGATTCTTCCATGCTGCACAACTGAGAGACACAGGAAATCATTCCTACCTGTTGCAGTCAAGCTGTACAATGCCACTGTATAGCTGTGGTACACTGTCTTACTATGTATACTGTATCCTTAACTCAGGTGCAATATATGTATATAGGAATCATTGTATATAAAACCACTTCATTTTGCTTTTACTTAAGTTATTGAACTTATTTAAATTTATTTTATTCTTTTTTCAGACGATTTTATCTTCTGTTTTTAGACATGTTTACTACTTCTCTGATTCAGGAGCTTGGTGGCAAATTTGAATTTCCCTCCGGGGATTAATAAAGTAATTCTGATATCTGGTTTTAACTTGCATTTATGGATGCAGTAATGAACTGTTTTCACAGACGATGGTTTTCTGAAGTGTTCCTGAGCCCATACAGTGATTTCCACGACAGACACGTGTCTGCTTTTAATGCAGTGTCACCTGAGGGCCTGAAGATGACAAGCATCCAGTGTCAGTTTTTAGCCTTGTCTCTTGCATACAGAGATTTCTCCAGATTCTCTGAATCTTGTAATGATGTTATGTACCATAGATGATGTGATCCCCAAATTCTTTACAATTTTACAATGAGGGACGTTATTCTTACATTGTTGCACTGCTTGCCCATGCAGGTGTTTCACAGAGCGGTGAACCCACCCCATCTTTACTTCTGAGAGACTCCACCTCTCTGGGATGCTCTTTTTTATGCCCAATCATGTTACTGACCTGTTGCCAATTAACTTTTTTTTTTAACATCACACAATTTTTTCAGTCATTTGTTGCCCCATCCCAACTTTTCTGAAACTTGCTGCTGACATCAAATTCAAAATGAGCATACATTTTTCAAAAAACAATAAAATTTCTCAGTTTCAACATTGGATATGTTGTCTTTGTACTTTTTTCAATGAAATATAGAGTTTCTATGATTTGCAAATCTTCACATTCTGTTTTTATTTATGTTTTACACGGTATCCCAACTTTTTTGCAATTGGGGTTGTCGTAAAAACACCAGAACATGCATGGAGGAATCACTAATATGGTGAAGTTTTCCATGACAAGACACTGGACATCAAAATCTCCAGTTTGAGGACTTTGTCACAGTCAGAGGTAAAGCTGTAACCTTAATTTTTCCAACAGAGGAAAGTCAGAGGTCACTGCATTTCGGTTTTCTCTAATATGACAAGCTTTTTTTTTTTGCCTTATTACCATAAAGAGAAAGAAAATGTTGCTTGTACCATAAGTAATAAGGCAAACTAACTTGTCTCATGGACATTCCAAAACATTAAATGTAACTATAAAAAGTGTGACATTGTTGTTTAATTTACATAAATGTTATCATGGACAAATTGTTGTGATATAAGAGAAGTAAAACACTTCTGGATGTGATCTTCTAGGAAAATAATCAACTTTTGAGTGGTGACAGTCATGGGATCTGTGCATTTAGACCCCAAAGCAGGTGCAAGGACCCAAGCAGCAGGGAGAAGTCAAGAGGCATCGCTGACCTCGCCGAGGCAGAAGGAGGACAGAGAGGGCTCACAGATGCCTCTTTGAAGAAAACACCCAAAAAGTTGAAGAAATCAGGAGAATGCTGGAGCAGATGCACCTGCAATCATGACTCCTGACGTTAACAAGGGAGATTGAAGGCTTGACTGATGTTCATCTTTCGGGGTCGAAAATGACCATGACTTCAATTTGGAGGGTGGCAGTTGTGGGTCCGGAGGTGACGGAGGCCAATCTGGGCTTTGAAGGTATGCCCACATGGGTAGGTGCTGTAGTGGGGATGGTGATAGTTTGAGCCTTCCGCGCAGCTTGTTTCTTCTGGACCTCTGTGATGCATTTCATTTTTGCTGCACGTGCATCACTGGAGAGCTGGTGATCCTGAGCAAGTGACTCCAAAGAGTTGAGATCGATTTCTAGGGTTTTGAGGGATACTGAGATTGACCTTGAAGCATTTCTTCTGCCCCCCAGATGAGCACTTGCCTTGGCACAGCTCTCCATGCAACAACTGTTTGGGCAGTCGACTGTTTGACATCCTGACAACATGGCCAGTCCATCTGGCTTAGGCTTTCTGCAGAAGAGTGTTAACAATGGGAAGTCCAGCCCATTTTAGGACTTCCATGTCTGGGATTTTGTCTTGCCACTTGATATGAGAGAGTTTGCAAGGGCAAGGCTTGACTAATATGCTAAAAAGAATAGACTGTACATGCTGTATTGAGACCTCTGGGATTCCCCTTCCATCTGCTCAGTGGTTAGATGCTTAGAAGATGTACAGCACTTTTTGTGGTTTTGAGAACCAGTTTCATCTAGCTTTCTTGTACGAGTCATTACTTAAATGTGGTTAATTATGGTTAAGAATATGCTTGCCTTGCAAATGAGAGTTGCATGATTTTGCATTTCAACTTGGTGGAAATTTCAATATATGTATGCATATTCAATGAGAACACAATATTCTAATTTTGCTTGTTGGTTTTAACTATAAAAATGTCAGTAAACCCCAGTAGGACAGGAGGTTAGGATGCTTAGAACTTAGGTTCTTATAATCTGGATTATTAAGGCATTACTAGCATATAGAAGCCTTTTTGCTAATGGTTTATTTGTCAGTTATTTATTTGCTTATTACCTCGCCTGGGATGGAGTCCATCAGGGGGCGAGGTATTGTTTTCGGTGGGGTTTGTTTGTTTTTCTTTCTGTGCGTTTTTGTTAGCAACATTACGTGAAAACAACTGGACCAATCTTCATGAAACTTTCAGGATAGATGGGCGTTGGTCTCAAACAGACTCTCCAACATTTTGACGTTCATCTGGTCAAGGTCACCAAAAAGGTCAAAATCCTTTTTTTTTTAAACATATCTTCCTTCATATTCATCATATTTACTTCAAACCAATTCCAAAATGTTCATCTTTCAATTCTGTTTCCATTGATATTCTACATGATGGGGTATCTCTCAGTTTTCTTAGTGGTTGGGGGTCAAAGTCATTGCTAAAATTTTCATATTTACCATTCTAACTCAAAAATGATAAGAGCTAGAGAAATGTTTATCATTATCAACATATAGGAAGTCATATATGGGCTTTCATTTGGCACCATGACCTTTCCTAGATACTGTAGCGATTTGATCTGAGCTGGATCAGCACCGGATGTACCCCAAAGTCCGGTCTGAATACAGCAAACAGATACGTCCCACATAATTTTTTGCTCTCCGCCCCGTACCCAGCACAGATAAAATTTTTGGATCTGGAACGGATGTGGGCCAGGTCCGGCACAGATCACTAAAAACACGTGTCTGTTGAAACTGTTGAAGAAATTGTTGGTGTCTGTTGAAACTGTTGAAGACCACACCCGCACAGCCCCGTACAGCGGGTGTATAAACCTATCACTGTGTGTATCATTCTGCTCACATCCGATGCTGACCCAGGGAAAGGGTTGGCCTGTCAGACAGAGCCAATGCAGACCTTAGAATATCAGCCACGGACCATAATGCAATCTGCGTTGACCTTGTTTATTTGCGTCTGTCTTTTAACAATCTAGCATCTAGACGGTTGCACCAATTGACTTCAAATTTTCAGGGTAGGTGGGCAATGGTCCATAGATTACCTGATTAATATCTTGGGGGGGGGGAGGGTAATCGGGTCAAGGTCATCAGAAATTTCAACCTTTCAGTCAAAACATTTTCCATTATAACTCAAAAACGATTGCTGATAGACAAATGTTTACTATTATGAGCATATAGGAACTCCCATATGGCCTTTCATTTGGCACCATGATCTTTGACCTTGAAAGGTCAAACTCAAGGTCACAGATTTTCAGAGGGCTACAACTTGAAAACAGTTGATGGTAAACAGATATTTACCATTATCAACTTCTAGGAAGTGCCATATGGGCTTTCATTTGGCACCATGACCTTTGACCTTGAATGGCTTTGAAATGTCAAACTCAAGGTCATGGATTTTCATAGGACTATAACCGGACAGCTGATGATTGAGAAATCTCTCATCTCATCTCATTATCTGTAGCCGCTTTATCCTGTTCTACAGGGTCGCAGGCAAGCTGGAGCCTATCCCAGCTGACTACGGGCGAAAGGCGGGGTACACCCTGGACAAGTCGCCAGGTCATCACAGGGCTGACATAGACACAGACAACCATTCACACTCACATTCACACCTACGGTCAATTTAGAGTCACCAGTTAACCTAACCTGCATGTCTTTGGACTGTGGGGGAAACTGGAGCACCCGGAGGAAACCCACGCAGACACAGGGAGAACATGCAAACTCCGCACAGAAAGGCCCTCGCCGGCCACGAGGCTCGAACCCGGACCTTCTTGCTGTGAGGCGACAGCGCTAACCACTACACCACCGTGCCGCCCCTTGATTGAGAAATATTAACATTAATCAACATATAGGTATAAAATAAGTGCTGCCTGGCGACATTTGTTTATCTTGAGTTTACTGTAGAAAGAATTGCTCATTGTTGCTATTTTTATTTCACTATCATTTCAGATCAGTTTGTACTCAAACATTATATGCTACTTGCTTTATACTTTTAATAAACCGAAGCCATTTAAAGGTGATTGGTTAAAAAAGACAGAGCTTAGTTTTTGAGTTGATTAAAGAAAACTCCACAGACATCTCTTCAAGGAAGCTCTGCACTCAGGTAAGAGCATATTTCCTATTCTAGTGTAACTCTTATGCCTCGGCTGAGCATGATTTCCCTTTACACAGGAGAGCTTATCTGGTACTCTGGTACTACTAGACTTAAACTCTTAAATTTCACCGAGGATTTCACCATTTCACATTGGGCTGCATCACACTACCTTGTTGATTATTTTGCTATAAACACACTCCATCATGTTTTATTCCTTACGCAGAACCATCTGAGGCAGAACATGACTACAATAATATATACACTTCCTAAAACCCTTTCTGAAAGGAAAACTCTTGTATTTTATGGTTACATGTACAACTTTTAAAGGTTCCTCCAGAAAGGTACTTTAACGTTTTTTCAAGAGTGTATTGGTTTTTCTGTTGCTTTTATTGTCCCCCCCCCCCAGAAAACGCTGTGGAAAATTATGACCTGAAACAGTAAAACAGTGTCCTGACACCTAATTTAAAGGGCATGGGTGCAAATTTAAATCAGCCAGCTCCCAATCTTTGCCCAAAATGAGTTTCGATATTCGTTAAAGTCTAAAAAACTATTATATTTGCACTTTGGACATGACAGAGCTTGCATTAAGAGTCGAGGCTAGACCTTGTTGCATAAAAATCTCTTATGGAGACTTCCGGTAATGACGGGGTGCTGAGAGGCTGCTAGATTTCAACCCTCCTGCAGTGGTATCAGATAAATCCTTAAAAACTAAAATTCTACTTACAAGTGATAAGTAATTCTGATTCATATCACAATGTCAAAAGCAGGCTGCTGCCCAAAAAAAGCAAAATCAAGAGAAAGTTATCAAAGAACAAGAGGATAATTCTGACCATGGTGAAGAGGGGGAGACGGAAGATGGCGATTGTGAGTCTGTCGAGGCCGTGGACTTTAACCCTAGCAACGCAGATGTTATGAATGCAATAAAAGGAATGGAGAAACATGTAACAAATAAAATAGAAGGCGTGTTTGAAATGATTAAAGAAGTCACAGAAAGAATGAAAGTAGCGGAGGAACACATTTCTGGAACAGAAGAAGTAGTCCAACTTAGGACTTGCACCAACACTTTAGAGGCCCAAGTGAAGCTGCTGATCGAGAGGGCAGACGACATGGAAAACCGATGTCGGAGAAATAATCTGAGGATAGTGGGCTTACTCGAGAATGAAGAAGGGCAAGATGCATGCAAATTTCTAGAGAATCGGATCCCGTCAATACTAGGAATGAATGAATGACACCACGCTAACATTGGAACGTGCACACAGAATTGGCCCACAACCACAGAAGGTGGATGATGTTACACCGCCTCCTCCAAGAACTCTCATTATGAAGTTTCTGAACTACAGGCAGAAGGAACAGGTAATGAGGGCGGCTAAGGCCAAAGGGACGCTTAAATAGAAGGATCACATCGTCCGATTCTTCCCTGAAGTCTCTGCAGAAACCCACAAGAAGCAGGGGGCTTATGACAAAGTAAGACAAAAGTTACACGAAAGGGGAAATCAACAAGCATCATATCGTTTTTCCTTCGTGGCTGCTCCTTACCTACAAAGAAAAATCCAGGCTGTTCAACACCCCTGCTGAAGTGGAGCACTTCTTCGAAGATTTGGGTAACGAGTGAAAGTAGAGACATTTGTTTAGAACCCTGCTTAAGGAAGGCAAAATGTTTGAATTTTTTTTCTTCATAATAATATTAATATAGACTGAAAACAATATTCAGACTTGGGGATAGCTAAGCATGGCAATGGACATTTTTCTTTTCTTGAATTAGCTCAGGCAGTTGCCATGAAACAAGTTTGATTCTGCCTGCAAAGTCCTATCCTTATTTTTGTTTAGCATACATCTGGATGCTTTAATAAGTTGACTACCTTTAGTTCAGATGGACCATCTTTACTCAATTTGGGCAGTTAATTTTCAGAAACCTGAACATTAATCAGAGAATTTTTGTTGGTATTATTTTTCTTCTTTCTTGTGGTCAGCCTGTCCACTCTTTGTATTTTGTTAATCCAAAGAATTTAGAACGAATAGTTCAAAGTGACAGCTTCCTCTTTTTGCAAAGTTGAGATAATCTAATTTTGCCATAAATGTTTTATGAAAATGAGAGATGTTTAATTTTATTGGAAATTGGAGTAGAAGTAGAGCAGCAAGGTTAAGGGTCGTGCCAAGATAATAGAAAGGGAGTAGGCCAACCAGTAGTTAGCTCCTCACAGCAGAGCATTTTTTAAGGATTTTCCACTAGGAGACCAACTGGTCTGGGCAATACAATCACAGGCCCCAGAGTCCATGCAGCTGCACCGCTGCAGCATATTCCGTGAAGCAAATTGCCGCATTACGAATCCTCGTTTCAGCCAGCATAATATCAACATAGTTAATGCAGTGCCAAGTTTTCCTTGTTAAATGTATACTTACAGTGGTGCTTGAAAGTTTGTGAACCCTTTAGAATTTTCTATATTTCTGCATAAATATGACCTAAAACATCATCAGATTTTCACACAAGTCCTAAAAGTAGATAAAGAGAACCCAGTTAAACAAATGAGACAAAAATATTATATTTGTTAATTTATTTATTGAGGAAAATGATCCAATATTACATATCTGTGAATGGCAAAAGTATGTGAACCTTTGCTTTCAGTATCTGGTGTGACCCCCTTGTGCAGCAATAACTGCAACTAAACATTTCCAGTAACTGTTGATCAGTCCTGCACACCGGCTTGGAGGAATTTTAGCCCATTCCTCCATAAAGAACAGCTTCAACTCTGGGATGTTGGTGGGTTTCCTCATATGAACTGCTCGCTTCAGGTCCTTCCACAACATTTCGATTGGATTAAGGTCAGGACTTTGACTTGGCCAGTCCAAAACATTCACTTTATTCTTCTTTAACCATTCTTTGGTAGAACAACTTGTGTGCTTAGGGTCGTTGTCTTGCTGCATGACCCACCTTCTCTTGAGATTCAGTTCATGGACAGATGTCCTGACATTTTCCTTTACAATTCGCTGGTATAATTCAGAATTCATTGTTCCATCAATGATAGCAAGCCGTCCTGGCCCAGATGCAGCAAAACAGGCCCAAACCATGATACTACCACCACCATGTTTTACAGATGGGATAAGGTTCTTAAGCTGGAATGCAGTGTTTTCCTTTCTCCAAACATAACGCTTCTCATTTAAACCAAAAAGTTCTATTTTGGTCTCATCCGTTGACAAAATATTTTTCCAATAGCCTTCTGGCTTGTCCACGTGATCTTTAGCAAACTGCAGACGAGCAGCAGTGTTCTTTTTGAAGAGCAGTGGCTTTCTCCTTGGAACCCTGCCATGCACATCATTGTTGTTCAGTGCTCTCCTGATGGTGGACTCATTAACATTAATATTAGCCAATGTGAGAGAGGCCTTCAGTTGCTTAGAAGTTACCCTGGAGTCCTTTGTGACCTCGCCGACTATTACACACCTTGCTCTTGGAGTGACCTTTGTTGGTCAACCACTCCTGGGGAGGGTAACAATGGTCTTGAATTTCCTCCATTTGTACACAGTCTGTCTGACTGTGGATTGGTGGAGTCCAAACTCTTTAGAGATGGTTTTGTAACCTTTTTCAGCCTGATGGGCATCAACAACGCTTTTTCTGAGATCCTCAGAAATCTCCTTTGTTTGTGCCATGATACACTTCCACAAACATGTATTGTGAAGATCAGACTTTGATAGATCCCTGTTCTTTAAATAAAACAGGGTGCCCACTCACACCTGATTGTCATCCCATTGATTGAAAACACCTGACTCTAATTTCACCTTCAAATTAACTGCTAATCCTAGAGGTTCACATACTTTTGCCACTCACAGATATGTAATATTGGATCATTTTCCTCAATGAATAAATGACCAAGTATAATATTTTTGTCTCATGTGTTTAACTGGGTTCTCTTTATCTACTTTTAGGACTTGTGTGAAAATCTGATGTTTTAGGTCATATTTATGCAGAAATATAGAAAATTCTAAAGGGTTCACAACCTTTCAAGCACCACTGTACATGGTACTTGGTTAATTAATTGCAACTGATTGAACCAAATGATAAGACATAACTTGGTTTAAAATTTGGTCTCCCAGTGAAGCTGGTTTGGCATTGACTAGGAGACCAAATCTGGCCACTGGGAGACCATTTGGTCTCCCAGTAACTATGTTAAAAAATCCTCTGCCTCACAGGTGTGTGGATCTGACGAACCCATACAAGGAGTGAATATTGAGGGGGGAGGGAAGACCCACATTGGATGGGATTATGTGGGATTATATGGGATTTAAATTTACTTTAAATATGTGTTAAGTTTTTTTGTGTGATTGTTGGTTTTTGTTTATGCTTCTCAAAATGGTAACTCATGATATAGGAGGGGTGCTTGAAATGAAGATACCACTCAAAGTGTGATGTCTGAAACTGGAAAAGTGAACTTCCTAACTTGGAATTGTAGGGGAATGGGTAGCCTTAAAAAAAATTAAGCAAATAATGGATAGAATCAAGCTGCTACAAGCAAAAATAATCTTTTTGCAGGAAACACACATGACAGCAGGTGATACAGTAAGGATGCAGAGGAGATGGCTGGGTCAGGTGTTCTCATGTTGCTATGCCTCAAATGCTAGGGGGGGTAATGATGCTTGTTCATAAAACCATCCCCTTACAGGTGGAAAAAATAAAAGATCCAGCAGGCAGACTTATTATAGTCCAAGGGGTTTTATTTGGAGAAAAAGTTAATTTATTTAATGTATATGGCCCTAATGACGATAATCCTGCTTTTTTCAATGATTTGTTCCTCTCAATTTCTACTTTATTGGGGCAACTCATTATGGCAGGTGACATGAACTGCACATTAGACCCAGTGAGAGACCGCTCAACAGGCTCTGGCAATACACATGTCAAGTCTAGGAAATTGATAAAACAATTCATGAGAGATCTAAATTTATTGGGTATTTGGAGGCATCTAAATCCTAGCTCTTTGGCTTACTCATGTTACTCTGGGACGCATCAAACATATTCACATATTGATTATTTTTTAGTGTCAGCACCACTGCTTTCCAAAATTGTAGATTGTAAATATGACACTGTAGTTATTTCTGATCATGTTAATGCAGTGTCATTAACATATATTGATAATAAAATAGCCAACACCCCTCCTAAATGGCATATGCAGGCAGGATGGTTTCAAGATCCATTATTCTTTGAGTTTTTAGGTAAACAAATAGATCTTTATTTTGAGACTAACACATCTGAAACCTCAGCTTGCATACGATGGGAAGCTTTGAAAGCTTTCATTAGGGGTCAAATTATTGGATTTTGTAGCTCAAAATACAAACATTCTAGACAAGAACTGAAACAATTGGAGAGACAGATAAGTGAGTTAGAAAAGAATGTATACCAGAATAACACAGTAGCTGAACATGATAAATTAGTTCTTCTAAGGGCCCGTTATAATGAAATGTCAGCAGGCAGAGCGGCTGCAAAAATACTGAAATTAAAGCAGAACTTTTACGAAGATGGAGACAAAGCAGGAAAACTGCTTGCTTAGCAGATCAAAAAAAGACAAGTGGAGCGAGCCATTATCACAATTGAACATCCATCAGGAAATATTATAGACCCAGTAAAGATAAATGAAGCATTTAGAGATTATTATGAGAAGTTATATAGTGCAGAATGCTCCCCTAATAATGAGTTACAGTCACAATTTTTAGATGATCTTGATTTGCCTCAGATTTCAGGAGAGGATCAGATGAATCTTGAAGGGGGCTAACTAAAGAAGAAAATATCAGCAGGTATTGATGCTATGACAGCAGGGAAAAGGCCAGGCCCAGATGGCCTCCCTATAGACATTTATAGAAAATTTAAAGAAAAGTTGATAGGTCCTCTTTTGGATATGATGCTTGAGGCATTTCAACAAGGCCTTCTTCCTGCATCAATGAGGGAAGCCTTAATCACATTACTACCAAAACCAGGAAAAAGCAACACAAAATGCAAAAATATGTGTCCAATAAGCCTCCTTAATTCAGACACCAAAATATTATGTAAAGTTTTAGCAAGATTGGAAGTAGTGCTGCCTAGATTAATAGGAGAAGACCAGAATGTCTTTATTCAACGTAGACAAGGATTTCATAATGTAAAATGACTACTCAATATCCTTCATTACCAGAAAAACGGGCATGGCACTGCTGTCTTGTTGCTTGATGCAGAGAAGGCCTTTGATAGGGTGGTGTGGCCCTATTTGTTTGAACTTTTGGTTAAGTTTGGTTTTGGGGAGAGATTTTGCAAATGGGTTAGGATTCTCTGTAATAACTTAGTAACTGAGGTGCTTACAAACAATATGGTGTCCAAACCTTTCAACGTATCCAGGGGCTGTCAGCAGGGATCACCTCTCTCTCCTCTCCCCTTTGCAATTTCTATAGAACCCTTTGCAATTGCAGTTAGAAAGCATACAAACGTAGCTGGTATTACTGTTGGCCAGGTGGAACACAAAATTGCTTTATTTGCTGCTGATGTTCTTTTTTTTAAAACATCTTAGGTCTTCTATACCTGCTCTGTTAGAGCTTATTAATAGATTTGGGAAGATATCTGGGTAGAAGATTAATAACTCAAAAAGCATGTTAATGCTATTTGACAATCATGATACAGAACAGCTGCAGAATGTTCCTGCAACTGATAACTTTACATATTTGGGAATAAAAATTGCACCAAAACTTGAGAACATTGTTTCTGCAAATTATGATCCCCTTTTCGAAAATATTTCTAACTCTATTGAAAGATGGTCATCTCTACCCATATCTTTAATTGGTCACATAAATGTCCTGAAAATGAATATCTTACCTAAACTGTTGTATCTATTCCAGAATATCCCCTTACCACCTCCAATGCACCTTTTCAAAAGACTTAACAACCTATTTACTAACTTTATCTGGAACAGCAGACGTCCCAGACTCTGCCTTTCACTTCTGTACTTGCCATATGATATAGAGGAGGGCTTCAGTGTCCCAACTTGCAATGGTATTATTGGACTACTCAGCTCAGAACCATTATGTTCTACTTCTCTTCACAAGGTATCACATCTTGGGTCAACATGGAATCAAATGCAATCACACCTGGCCTGCCCCTAAATCTATACTTATATTCGGCTGATCTCAAAGATCTTAGGAAAAATTGTCTTAACCCAATAGTTCTTAGTATGATTAATGTTTGGTATGTAGTTAAGAGATATTTTGGCATACCGAAAGACCTGTCTGGTTATAGCCCCATTTGGGGTAAGACAAATTTTATAGCAGGGCGGTTAGAAGCAGGCTTTAAGATTTGGGCAGAGAAAGGGATAAAGTCCATAGCAGATATGTATTCTTCCAACAAGCTTTTGTCCTTTGAGGAAATTAATACAGTTAATATATCTAAAAAACACTTCTTTAAATATTTACAAATAAGAAATTGTATTTTTGTGTCTTAAAGGAATTTAGATATACCAATTCTAAACATAATAGAGAAGGAAATGGTAAAAGATTGCTATAATAGAGGTTTAATTTCTCAGTTTTATGGCATTGTAATGTCAGGATCACAAGAATCACCACTTCATAAATTAGAAGCTTGGAGGGAAGACTTAAAAGAAGACTTGTCTATGAATGACTGGATGGAGGCATGTAAGGAAGCTCAAACCCAAACAGTAAGTGTTAGATTGAAATTCTTACAATATAAATGGTTGATGCGGACTTGTGTAACTCCGGCTATTCTACATAAATACAATGAAAACATTCCTGATACTTGCATAAAATGTAACAAATTCAAAGGCGATCTTTATCGTTGCATACGGTATGGGAGTGTGAACACATAAATACATTCTGGAGGGGGGTAAAGGACATGATCAATAAAATTATAAATATCAACCTAGCGTTATCAGCTAAAACATATTCTACAATTATATCCTCTTGAATCTCCATTGAGAAGGGAATATATATTTTCACTGGTATGTGCTTGTTATAAGCGAAACGTTTAATTGCTTTATTTTGGAAGAAAACAAAAGCGCCAAGTGTAATAGACTGGTTAAAAGAAATGGCAATGAATGTGGCCATGGAAAAAATAACTTGTATAGTGAAAGGTAAATGCAGGAGATTTGAAGAAGTCTGGAGCCCATTCTTATCCTTTCTTGAAGATGGTGGAGTTAATGGGATGTCAGATGTGATGAGTGAAAGCTAAAGCCATTTAATGAGAAGCTATTTTTGTTTGTTTTAGTTTTGTTTTTCTTTGAAGTTGTTGACATTTGTTTGGGTTTTACTGTTAGTGTCTTCTTTTCATGTTATTTTCTTGTAACATACACATTGTCAAAATGTTTAGATGTATGTATGTACGGTATGTACATACGTACATGTATGTATGCAAGTATGTAGTCTATTAAAACTTTCTTTAAAAATATTTGGGGAAAAAAAATATCTTATGGAAGTCCTATACAGTACTGTGCAAAAGTCTTATAGGCACCCTATTTTTTTCATACAAACTTTGTTATTATAGATGTCCATTTTATGACTTCTACATTATCGAGTCAGTACAAAAACATTTTAGAGTTCCAAACATTCGTTTTTCAGCATAAAATTAAATGTTACAGAAAAAAAAAATGTTTGTATCTGAGCAGCGTATTACATAAGAGCCCACTTTTCAGATTAAAAAAAAAGAAAACATAATGAAGGCTACTGGGTTTTGGTGTAAAATTAAGGAGTAAGCATGACAAAGTGTCCAGAAGAACTGTGGCTGGTTCTGCAGGATGCTCAGTAAAACCTACATTTTCTTATAAAACTGCACTCACTGTACCCGAAACTGTTTTTTTAATAGAAAAAGGATCGTCTTACACCAAATATTGACTTTGTTTCATTTATTAAGGCTTACTGCTGTTTATAGTACTATTATTTTAAATGTTGAAACTTTTCATTTCATTATTTTTAAGCCATTTTTGGTCTACAGCATTTCTTTAAATGTGCCCAAGACTTTTGCACAGTACTGTGTAGTCATATATTTCTATCCACATTCAGTGGATACGAGCAACTGTGCGCTCTGATTGGCTATTCTACTACTAGGCTCATATACCATCAGTAGAGTATTTATTTCGTCCTCGGTTTGTTCAGTAACACGCTCTGCCATCTTGTTTTTCTCTACTGATGGTATATGAGCCTAGTAGTAGAACCAACGTCCGACCAAATCATTTCCGCTTAGAATGTAAACAAACCAGCGAAACGACAGTAGCAATTTGTGAAAAATGCTATAATAATAATTATTGGGGAAAAAACGATATATTCTTACCATCAAATACTTTTATTCCATATTTTGTTGCTAAGAATATATCGTTTTTTCCCCAATAATTATTATTATAGCATTTTTCACAAATTGCTACTGTCGTTTCGCTGGTTTGTTTACATTCTAAGTGGAAATGATTTGGTCGGACGTTTTGTATAAAAAGTTATTTATCGAATTTGCAAAAAATAAAAAACACTGTTTCTCAAAAGCCAATGAATGTGGATAGAATAAACAGTTATTCCGCTCAATCTCCTTGTACATGGCTTATAGCCAACTCGGCACGACGCTCATGTACAACTTGATTTCATGGAATAACTTATATTTTCTATAATTAAAACCCTCACCTTCCAACAGGGATGAAGATATAGAAGAAGGAGATCATGAGGGTTCTTTGAGAGCCACTGAACAGGTCTCCGATAATAGTCGGCGCTATGGTGCAGTAACTGGCCTCTCCAATGCCAACCAAGGCTCGCATGAGGATCAGCACCCAGAAGTACTACAAGACATAAGGGATAGACTGATGTGATGAGAAGAGAATATACAGTGGATATAAAAAAAGTTTACACACCCCGTTAAAATGCTAGGGTTTTCTGATGTAAAAAAATGAGACCACGATAAATAATTTCAAAACTTTTCCCACCTTTAATGTGACCTATAACCTGTACAATTCAATTGAAAAAACAAAATCAATCAATCTGTTAGGGGGGAAAAAAAAAAAAAACATACAATAAGCTGGTTGCATAAGTGTGCACACCCTTAAACTAATACTTTGTTGAAGCACCTTTTGATTTAATTATAGCATTCAGTCTTTTTGGGTTCATACCTGCCATTAATTAAAATGACTCTGATTAACCCCAAATAAAGTTCAGACATTTACTCAGTTGCATCCTCCAGCAAAAGCCAGGGTTCACAGAGAGCTTACAAAGCATCAAAGGGATCTCATTGTTGAAAGGTATCAGTCAGAAGAAGGGTACAAAAAAATTTCCGTGGCATTAGGTATACCATGGAGCACAGTGAAGACAGTCATCAAGAAGTGGAGAAAATATGGGACAACAGTGACATTACAGAGAACTGGACATCCCTCCAAAATTGATGAAAAGACAAGACGAAAACTGGTCAGGGAGGCTGCCAAGAGGCCTACAGCAACACTGAAGGAGCTGCAGGAATTTCTGGCAAGTACTGGTTGTGTACTACATGTGACAACAATCTCCCGTATTCTCCATATGTCTGGACTATGAGGTAGGGTTAAAGAAAAACATCCAGGCCCAGCTAAATTTTGCAAAAAAAAAAATACATCAACTCTCCCAAAAGCATGTGGGAAAATGTGTTATAGTCTGATGAAACCAAGTTTGAACATTTTGGCCACAATTCCAAAAGGTATGTTTGACACAAAAACAACACTGTGCATCACCAAAAGAACACCATACACACAGTGAAGCATGGTGGTGGCAGCATCATGTTTTGGGGTTGTTTTTCTTCAGCTGAAACAGGGGCTTTAGTCAAGATGGAAGGAATTATGAACAGTTCTAAATACCAGTCAAGTTTGGCCCAAAACCCTCAGGTGTCTGCTAGAAAGCTGAAAATGAAGAGGAATTTCATCTTTCAGCATGACAATGACCCCAGAAAAAAAAAAGTTTTGGAATGGCCCAGCCAGAGCCCAGACCTAAATCCAATTGAAAAATCTGTGGCGTGACCTGAAGAGGGCTGTGCACAAGAGACGCCCTTGCAATCTGACAGATTTGAAGCGCTTTTGCAAGAAAGAGTGGGCAAATATTGCCAAGTCTAGATGTGGCAGGCTGATAAACTCCTACCCAAAAAGACTGAATGGTGTAATTTAATCAAAAGGTGCTTCAACAAAGTATTAGTTTAAGGGTGTGCACACTTACGCAACCAGCTTATTGTATGTTTGTTATTTTTTTATGTTTTTCTGCCAAACAGATTTGTTTATTTTTCAATTGAATTGTATAGGTTATAGGTCATATTAAAGGTGGGAAAAGTTTTGAAATTATTTATCATGGTCTCATTTTTTTACATCAGGAAAAACCCATCATTTTAACGTGGTGTGTACACTTTTTATATCCATTGTATAATACGATGAGCAATGAAACACACTATCAGTCATCTGCAGTACGAGGAATGTAGGTTAAAATTTTGCACAGCACATGACATGATGTGGTAACACGCTTGTGGTAACTTCAGCTGGGTGAAGTACCAGATAAGGAGTACAGCCGTACCTCTTCTGTGATGAATGAACTGCCCAGCGTTATGACAATCCATGTCAACATCCCACCCACCATGATCAGCTTCCTGTTATACCGGTCTCCAAGGTACCCGAAGAGTGGAGCCAGCAGCATGAAACTGCAGATAAAAACTGTAAATGGATGAGTGTTTTGCTAAAGAATGCCATGTTTTTGTGTAATTAGATCCCTGAGTTATTCATTTACAGCGCCGAGCTGTAAACAGTCAGGTATCATGTGACTGCCAGTTGCAACAGAATTACTTTATTTACAATTAGATTTGTACTTAATCACTCATATAAAACATGATCCATAACAAAAAAAATGTGTCAAATACTTTACCATGTTATATAATGACATTATACTAATTTTATACTAAATTGGGACAAAAAAAAATACTTGTAATAAAATGTATTACATTTGGAGTTTTTAAACAATATACAGTCATGTGAAAAAATAAGTACAGCCCATGGGAATTGTAGATTCTTCTCAACATATTTAAACAAGCAACCATTTCACTCTGATGCAATGCCTACAGATAAAGGTGATCTACTCCAATAAACGACACACAAAATTGACATTTTGTAGTCATTTTCATAATTAAATTTTTAAGTGGAAAAAAAAAAAAGGAGTAAGGACACCCTGGAAAAAGTAAGCACAACCTTACATTTCATCACACTTTCAAAGTCCATAAAATTAGACTCTGGTGTTCCAGATTAGGTGCCACTGATTCAAACCTCCTCCAGGTGGAGGTGCAGGAAGTTCTTTACACCCGTCTTATTTAAACCTGACATCTCGGATCTGTTATTCGCTTCGCTATTGATCTATGATGTGGTGCCATCATGCCAAGATCTAAACAGCTCTCTAAGGACCTCAGAAAAAAGGTTGTTGATGCCTGTGCATCTGGCAACAGATTTAAAAAGATCTCCAAATTATTAGAACTAAATCATTCCACTGTAAGGAAACTCATCTACAAGTGGTGTAGATTTCAAACAAGTGCCAATTTGTCCAGGACTGGCAGCAAATTCAGCCCAAGAGCAGACCGTTTGATGCTAGGATGGCATGGTGGTGTAGTGGTTAGCACTGCTGCCTCACAGCAAGAAGGTTCTGGGTTTGAGCTCAGCAGCCGATGGGGGCCTTTCTGTGTGGTGTTTGTATGTTCTCCCTGTGTTTGCGTGGGTTTCCTCCAGGTGCTCCGGTTTCCCCCACAGCTCAAAGACATGTGGGTTAGGTTAACATGGCGCGGCCTTAGGCTGAGGTGCCCTTGAGCGAGGCACCTTCCCCCCCATCTGCTCCCTGGGCGCTGTTAACGTGGCTGCTCACTGGTCTGGGTATGTGTGTATGCTCATTGCTCGTGTGTGTTCACTGCTTCAGATGGGTTAAATGTAGGAGAGGAATTTCACAAGTGTACGTTTGATGAATAAAGTTGTTGTTGTTCTTCTTCTAAAGGAAGTCTCCAAGAACCCTAAAATTTCATAACTGGATCTGCAGGTAACTCATAACTGTTTGTAGATGTATGCACTTTCACACCATCAGAAAGAGATTGGACAAATTTGACCTACATGGAAGAGTGGTCAAAAATTTCAGCAAGCCAATGTGAGAGACTGGTGGACAATTATGCAAAACGCCTACAAGAAATTCATCTCATCTCATTATCTCGAGCCGCTTTATCCTGTTCTACAGGGTCGCAGGCAAGCTGGAGCCCATCCCAGCTGACTACGGGCAAAAGGCGGGGTACACCCTGGACAAGTCGCCAGGTCATCACAGGGCTGACACATAGACACAGACAACCATTCACACTCACACCTACGGTCAATTTAGAGTCACCAGTTAACCTAACCTGCATGTCTTTGGACTGTGGGGGAAACCGGAGCACCCGGAGGAAACCCACGCGGACATGGGGAGAACATGCAAACTCCGCACAGAAAGGCCCTCGCCGGCCACGGGGCTCGAACCCGGACCTTCTTGCTGTGAGGCGACAGCGCTAACCACTACACCACCGTGCCGCCCCGCCTACAAGAAATTATTTCTGTTAAAGGGAGCCATACTAGGTTCTGAAGCCAAGGGTGTATTTACTTCCTCCACAGAAGAATATTACATCTATTGATACGTTTGTTGAATAAAATGATTGGAGCAAATTTTCCTTGTTGTTTTGTTCAATTTATGTCCGAGGGCTCCTTCATGACTGTTACTTTCTGGATCTCCCTTTTAGTTATGCTTTCATAGTTAGTCTTGCCGGAGTCCCTGCTTGTACTCAGTGCAAAATGTATACCGTTCTTAACCATTAGGTGACACCAGGCATACCCAACAACCTGTGCGCCCCCCGTCTCTTCCCTCTGTCTGTCTCTCTCTCTTGAGTTACATGTCGATCCTGAGACACCAGTGATACTGACCTCTTCTACTCCTCAGACTTGCCTGATCCATCCTGATGCCCCACTTCTGGCTTGAGTCTGATCACATTGCTCCTGTAAAGAACGGCCCCATACAGACAGTCGAAAGTTGCACTTAGAAAATGGCTCTGGATACTTACAGTAATGCATCTATGGCTGAGGACTACAATCACCATGATAACTTTAGGACTGCGGTTGTCATGGACAGTTTTGCACTCAAGTCTCCATCAATGAACAGTTGATAACGTCAACAAAATAGACTTCATGCTAAAACAATAATGAATTTCCTGGTTACACAGTTGTACTTTGTGACTATATAGGACACGGTTATAGAAGTGAGTTATTTATAATCATGCTATCTGGTGTCACCCAGGTGAGGATGGGTTCCCTTCTGAGTCAGATTCCTCTCAAGGTTTCTTCCTCGTGTCGTCCGAGGGAGTTTTTCCTTGCCACTGTCGCCACAGGCTTGCTCATTGGGGATAAAATTAGCTCCGGTTTAATTTTCTGTAAAGCTGCTTTGCGACAGTGTCTGTTGTTAAAAGCGCTATACAAATAAATTTGACTTCAAGTGCATTATCTGTAGGTACTGTATCAAAAGGGTGAAATGTTTGCTTGTTTAAATATGTTGAGAGATGTACATATTTTTTCACATGACTGTATTAGTACAACAGTCCTTTACTTCTTAATGATTAATACAGTCATTAATGATTATACTGTATATAATATTGTAAAACAAGGCGTTCACTGGTCTTGAATAAAAATACATTTTGTTGCACAAAATTTATTCCGCCCCTGAAAATGACTGCATTACACGCTGCACTCAATAAACCTAAGCAGTTCTTGCAAGCTCAAACTCTACACCCTACATCAATCCAACTCCAAAAGCAGCTGCATTCTGTTGATTAGAAATGAGTAGATGGGTTATTAGAAGGTACATGATGAACAGGAAGTGGTTTTGTAGTGATAGATGTAACACCGGATATCACACCACACTCTATACTCTTAAAGGCACAGCTAGAAATGATTGAAGGTCAATATTCTGTTTGATTGGATAAGTAAAGCTGATACCTGTCTGTAGTAGTCCAGATTTGCTATCATCAATGTTAAAGTATTTCTGGAGGGTAGTCAGAACTCCTGAAATCCAAAACAATGCGTTAGATATAAAAGCACAGTAGTTCAGAAGGTCCTTCTAACTCTCCTAAGACTTACAGTGGTGCTTGAAAGTTTGTGAACCCTTTAGAATTTTCTATACATTTCTGCATAAATATGACCTAAAACATCATCAGATTTTCACACAAGTCCTAAAAGTAGATAAATGGAACCCAGTTAAACAAATGAGACAAATTATTATACTTGGCCATTTATTTGTTGAGGAAAATGATCCAATATTACATACAGTGCTCTGCGTAAATGAGTACACTCCCTTTGAAAAGTAACATTTTAAACAATATCTCAATGAACACAAACAATTTCCAAAATGTTGACAAGACAAAGTTTAATATAACATCTGTTTAACTTATAACGGGAAAAAGTAAGGTGAATAATATAACGTAGATTACACATTTTTCAGTTTTACTCAAATTAGGGTAGTGCAAAAATGAGTACACGCCACAACAAAAACTACTACATCTAGTACTTTGTATGGCCTCCATGATTTTTAAATGACAGCACCAAGTCTTCTAGGCATGGAATGAACAAGCTGGTGACATTTTGCAACATCAATCTTTTTCCATTCTTCAACAATGACCTCTTTTAGTGACTGGATGCTGGATGTGATGCTCAACTTGTCTCTTCAGAATTCCCCAAAGAAAATTTCTTTACGCCACAAAGGTGAAGGCTACAAGAAGATCAGCAAAGCTTTACTTATCAGTCAGAATACTGTAGCAAAAGTGGTACAAAAATTTAAGAAAGATGGAACTGCAACCATCTCACAGAGACGTCCAGGTCGTCCACGGAAGTTAACACCTCGACAGGAGCATCTTCTGATGAGAAGGGTTGAAGAAAATCGGCATGCAAGTTCACTGCAGTTATCTAAAGAAGTAGAAAGCCAAACTGGGGTGACTATTTCCTGTGACACAATACGGCGTACACTGCAGAGGAATGGCATGCATGGATGCCGTCCACGAAAGAAGCCTCTCCTAAAGCCCAGGCACAAAAAAGCCCGCCTAGAGTTTGCCAGGGCCCATGCTGACAAAGATGAAGACTACTGGGACTCTATACTCTGGAGTGATGAGACCAAGATAAATGTTTTTGGAACTGATGGCTTCAAAACTGTATGGCGTCGCAAAGGTGAGGAATACAAAGAAAAATGCATGGTGCCTATAGTGAAACATGGTGGTGGCAGTGTCCTTATGTGGGGCTGCATGAGTGCTGCTGGTGTCGGGGAGCTGCATTTCATTGATGGCATCATGAATTCACAGATGTATTGCTCTATACTGAAAGAGAAGATGCTACCATCACTTCATGCCCTTGGTCGTCATGCACTTTTCCAACATGACTAAACACACATCTAAGGCCACTGTTGGATTTCTGAAGAAGAACAGGGTGAAAGTGATTCAGTGGCCAAGTATGTCTCCTGATCTGAACCCAATCGAACACCTATGGGGAATTCTGAAGAGACAAGTTGAGCATCACTCTCCATCCAGCATCCAGTCACTAAAAGAGGTCATTGTTGAAGAATGGAAAAAAGATTGATGTTGCAAAATGTCGCCAACTTGTTCATTCCATGCCTAGAACACTTGGTGCGGTCATTAAAAATCATGGAGGCCATACAAAGTACTAGATGTAGTTTGTTGTGGGGTGTACTCATTTTTGCATCACCCTAATTTGAGTAAAACTAAAAAATATGTAATCTAAGTTATATTACAACCCCGATTCCAAAAAAGTTGGGACAAAGTACAAATTGTAAATAAAAACGGAATGCAATAATTTACAAATCTCAAAAACTGATATTGTATTCACAATAGAACATATGCAACATATCAAAATGTCGAAAGTGAGACATTTTGAAATTTCATGCCAAATATTGGCTCATTTGAAATTTCATGACAGCAACACATCTCAAAAAAGTTGGGACAGGAGCAATAAGAGGCTGGAAAAGTTAAAGGTACAAAAAAGGAACAGCTGGAGGACCAAATTGCAACTCATTAGGTCAACTGGCAATAGGTCATTAACATGACTGGGTATAAAAAGAGCATCTTGGAGTGGCAGCGGCTCTCAGAAGTAAAGCTGGGAAGAGGATCACCAATTCCCCTAATTCTGTGCCGACAAATAGTGGAGCAATATCAGAAAGGAGTTCGACAGTGTAAAATTGCAAAGAGTTTGAACATATCATCTACAGTGCATAATATCAGATTCAGAGAATCTGGAAGAAACTCTGTGCGTAAGGGTCAAGGCTGGAAAACCATACTGGGTGCCCGTGATCTTCGGGCCCTTAGATGGCACTGCATCACATACAGGCATGCTTCTGTATTGGAAATCACAAAATGGGCTCAGGAATATTTCCAGAGAACATTATCTGTGAACACAATTCACCGTGCCGTCCGCCGTTGCCAGCTAAAACTCTATAGTTCAAAGAAGTCGTATCTAAACATGATTCAGAAGCGCAGACGTCCTCTCTGGGCCAAGGCTCATTTAAAATGGACTGTGGCAAAGTGGAAAACTGTTATGTGGTCAGACAAATCAAAATGTGAAGTTCTTTATGGAAATCAGCGACGCCGTGTCATTCGGACTAAAGAGGAGAAGGATGACCCAAATTGTTATCAGTGCTCAGTTCAGAAACCTGCATCTCTGATGGTATGGGGTTGCATTAGTGCATGTGGCATGGGTAGCTTACACATCTGGAAAGACACCATCAATGCTGAAAGGTATACCCAGGTTCTAGAGCAACATATACTCCCATCCAGATGACGTCTCTTTCAGGGAAGACCTTGCATTTTCCAACATGACAATGCCAAACCACATACTGCATCAATTACAGCATCATGGCTGCGTAGAAGAAGGGTCCGGGTACTGAACTGGCCAGCCTGCAGTCCAGATCTTTCACCCATAGAAAACATTTGGCACATCATAAAATGGAAGATACGACAAAAAAGACCTAAGACAGTTGAGCAACTAGAATCCTACATTAGACAAGAATGGGTTAACATTCCTATCCCTAAACTTGAGCAACTTGTCTCCTCAGTCCCCAGACGTTTACAGACTGTTGTAAAGAGAAAAGGGGATGTCTCACAGTGATAAACATGGCCTTGTCCAAACTTTGAGATGTGTTGTTGTCATGAAATTTAAAATCACCTAATTTTTCTCTTTAAATGATACATTTTCTCAGTTTAAACATTTGATATGTCATCTAGGTTCTATTCTGAATAAAATATGGAATTTTGAAACTTCCACATCATTGCATTCCATTTTTATTTACAATTTGTACTTTGTCCCAACTTTTTTGGAATCGGGGTTGTATTAACCTTACTTTTTCCCGTTATAAGTTAAACAGATGTTATATTAAACTTTGTCTCGTCAACATTTTGGAAAAATTGTTTGTGTTCATTGAGATATTGTTTAAAATGTTACTTTTCAAAGGGGGTGTACCCATTTACACTGAGCACTGTATCTGAGAGTGGCAAAAGCATGTGAATCTTTACTTTCAATATCTGGTGTGACCCCCTTGTGCAGAAATAACTGCAACTAAACGTTTCCAGTAACTGTTAGATTAGATAAAACTTTATTGATCCCTTTGGGAGGGTTCCCTCAGGGAAATTAAGATGATCAGTCCTGTTGATTAGTCCTGCACACCGGCTTGGAGGAATTTTAGCTCATTCCTCCATACAGAACAGCTTCAACTCTGGGATGTTGGTGGGTTTCCTCACATGAACTGCTCGCTTCAGGTCCTTCCACAACATTTCGATTGGATTAAGGTCAGGACTTTGACTTGGCCATTCCAAAACATTAACTTTATTCTTCTTTAACCATTCTTTGGTAGAACGGCTTGTGTGCTTGGGGTCGTTGTCTTGCTGCATGACCCACCTTCTCTTGAGATTCAGTTCATGGACAGATGTCCTGACATTTTCCTTTAGAATTCGCTGGTATAATTCAGAATTCTGCTTATTTCAAAATCAAGCAGTAAAAGGTGAACAGTTTGCTCAAGAGAAAAATTATCGAGAATTTTACGCAAGGTTAAACGCTGTCTATGGTCCAAGGACAAAAAACTCGCATCCAGTTAAATCTAAGGGTGGAGTATTGTTAACGACACCTCAAGACACTCAAGAGAGATGGGTTGAACATTTCAGTGAACAACTAAATCAACCAACAGAAGTCAATATGAACATCCTTGAAGATATAGAACAACCTGTCATAGAATCTCTGGATGATCCAATCACGGAGGAAGAGATTGACACAGCTCTTAAAAATACCAAGTTAGGAAAGAGTCCAGGACCCAATGGGGTCCTTCCGGAAGTTCTCGTTAATGGAGGAACCTGCCCGAGAACCTTTCTGCTCTCCCTCTTCACAATCTTTTGGACAACAGAAAATATACCACCGGACCTAATAAATCCAAACATCACCATACTCCTCAAAAAAAAAAAGGCGACAGAAACCAATGTGGTAATTACAGAGGAAATATCTCTACTGAGTGTAGTTGGAAAGGTATTTGCTGACATCCTTCTTCAGAGGCTGAAAATTCTTTCTGAGAAGATCTATCCACAGTCACAATCTGGGTATCGCAGTGGAAGAAGCACAGTAGATAGCATTTTTACACTCCACCAAGTAATGGAGAAGACAAGAGAACAGCAAAGAAACCTCTACATAGCTTTTGTGGATTTCACAAAAGCTTTTGACACGGTCAATGAGCTCCTTTTTAACATCTTAGGAAAGCTCGGCTGCCCTGCGAAGTTCATCAGAATCATCAAAAAGCTATACACCAATGTGAATGCTAGGCTTATAGAAGACAGAGAACTTATGAGAGCCTTTGATCACAACAGTGGAGTCAAACAAGGATGCAAACTGGCACCTACCCTTAATGGAATTTATGCTGCAGTCCTTCTATGGCTAGCATATAAGAAAATTTAACACGAGCATAGTATAAAAATCAGGTTCCGTTATGATGGAGATTTGTTTGATCTGAAAAGACTCAAACGTAAGACCAAGGTTCCGATGGAATATATAAGAGAAGCTCAATATGCTGACGATAAAGCCATCTTCAGTGATACACCAACTGGACTTCAGATACTGCTTACAGCTTATAATGAATCTGCTAAAAAGATGGGACTGCGGATCAATACCACCGAAACAGAGATTGTGTGTATCGGACCCATGGGCGTAAAAAATGCGTATGGACGGTATGGACACGTCCATACCAATATTCAGCTGAGTTTAAAACGTCCATACCATTTTTGAATGGAGAAGCCGCGATGCGGGAAACGCTGAATAAAAACACCAAACGCAGTATCGCTTCCAGCTGATTTTCAGTTGTGAACAGACCTCTCAAAGACAGCTGACTATTGGTGGGAACAGCAGGTAAAAAAGCTTTATGAAGCTTTGATTGGTCCACCTCCCGTTGCCTTGACGTTGCTATGTTTTTTTGTTGTCACTGGCTGTAAGCAGTAGCAAGCGGTAAAATCAGCATCCAGCTCGCTGCTACAGCAAAACAGCACACAGGCAGTGATGTCGGGCAATAAAAGAAAACGTAAGGAGGACATATGACATTTTTATCATATGATCCTGTAACGGCGGCACGGTGGTGTAGTGGTTAGCGCTGTCGCCTCACAGCAAGAAGGTCCTGGGTTCGAGCCCCGGGGCTGGCGAGGGCCTTTCTGTGTGGAGTTTGCATGTTCTCCCCGTGTCCGCGTGGGTTTCCTCCGGGTGCTCCGTTTTCCCCCACAGTCCAAAGACATGCAGGTTAGGTTAACTGGTGACTCTAAATTGACCGTAGGTGTGAATGTGAGTGTGAATGGTTGTCTGTGTCTATGTGTCAGCCCTGTGATGACCTGGCGACTTGTCCAGGGTGTACCCCGCCTTTCGCCCGTAGTCAGCTGGGATAGGCTCCAGCTTGCCTGCGACCCTGTAGAAGGATAAAGCGGCTACAGATAATGAGATGATCCTGTAACAGCAAGGAGTTTCTGTTTGCAATCTCTCTCTCTCTCTCTCTCACACACACACACACACTAATAAATGCTTGTAGGTGATGCTAAAGGTTTACTTATATTTACTGTAACAGCAAGGAGTTTCTGTTTGCAATCTCTCTCTCTCACACACACACACACCACACACCCAAATAAATGCTTGTAGGTAATGCTAAAATGTTTACTTATATTTACTTTTTTCTTGCTCATTGTTTGCATGTATATGCATATGTATATATGCATGTGTATATGCGTATGTATGTAACCTCTGCAATAAAATGTAAAAATGTGAAACAATTGTCACTTAACCCTTTCAACTTAATGAATAAACATTTTTGCAAAATGCACTACAACTACCAAAAAACTCTTCACACTTCTACCACCCATACCTACATTACTTTCAGATTCTGAAATTGCAGTAACTCAAAAGGAAGCACATGATGTTTCAAATGTGTGAAAATAGTAAAAGTTGTGTGAAAATGAAGCAGCAGCACATAATTTTGATTGATTGTGTTGTTGTATTTTGGGTAGGTCATCCACTACAGCGAAATTCACAGCAACTTTAATGTCCACTTTCTCTGTGTGATAATGTATTGCCCGTATGCATGCAGATGTTAGCCCAAGTCTAAGACTAAGTGTACCTGGTGCTAAAAATCAAAATAACACAAAGGAATGGACAACCAATCATTTGTACAGTGTAGGCCACATTTCGTGCGACAACCATGGCACACTGGGGCACTTAACCAAATTACGTCCCCACCAATATCAACACCGTTTTTACGCTCTTGATCGGACCTGATACTGATTTCTACATAGACGGTGTTAAACTTTCTACTGTAAATTATTTCAAGTACCTCAGTAGCTATGTCACCAATGACTGAAATGAAAGAGGAAGTAACAGCTTGCATACAGGCAGTACCTTGTGCTTTCAGGAGATTGCGGCAGCATGATCTGACAACATCAACAAAAATTGAAGTTTATAGCCAGTGCCTCGTGCCACTGCTTATGTATGGTAGTGTAACATGGACTCTCTATCAACATCAAGTTCGTAAATTAAGAATAGTGCAACAACGGCATTTGAGGATTATCTAAATGATCAAGTGGGATCATTTTGTTAGTAATGAAGAAGTCCTAACAAGAGCTGGAGTAAAAGATACAGAACTCCTGCTGGTTGCCTGTCACCTTCGTTGGCTTGGACATGTAACAAGAATGGATAACAACAGGCCTACAAAAGCTCTTTTGTATGGTGAGCTAGCAAAAGGTACCTGTAAAATTGGAAGGCCAAAACTATGATACAAAGACACTTGTAAAAATGCCCTTAAATGTGGAGGTGTCATCAACGAATGGAAAAGAAAGGCTGCCATCAGGACTGGGTGGAGAAAATTGGTACGCAACACCTGCACTAAAGTAGATGAGTAAAGGAAGAAGGGAAAAAGGAAGACATGATCAGTCAAAAGTGGACGATTTGTAAATATGCCTGTTGAACATGCATGTTCTCCCCGTGTCCGCGTGGGTTTCCTCCGGGTGCTCCGGTTTCCCCCACAGTCCAAAGACATGCAGGTTAGGTTAACTGGTGACTCTAAATTGACCGTAGGTGTGAATGTGAGTGTGAATGGTTGTCTGTGTGTCAGCCCTGTGATGACCTGGGGACTTGTCCAGGGTGTACCCCGCCTTTCACCCGTAGTCAGCTGGGATAGGCTCCAGCTTGCCTGCGACCCTGTAGAACAGGATAAAGCGGCTAGAGATAATGAGATGAGATTTTATCGAAGCACAGACGTATTAAAACTGATGCATCTCGATATCATCCCCAAACTGCATCTATTCCTGGCTGCTCTACCCATGCACTCGCATCGCACCCACATGCAGGTCCATGCTAATTATCTGGGCAACATTCTCTCACAGCAGGCAAGTTGTCATTTCTTGTGTCAAACAAGTTGTGAATTTGTTGCAACATTAAAACAGGATATGACTTACTCTGGTCTCTGTGATGCTCGGAGCTCATCCTCATGGTGTCCACTGAACAAAACTTTCAGAAGATGGTTGTAGCAGAATCACGTGAACAATTCCCGGGATAACAATGCTTTTTTCCATTGGTTGTTGTGTTATCGACCCAGATACAATAGTGCTTCCGATTGTGTAGCCCCGCCCCTTCCCTTTTTTTGATTGGCTAGTAAGTGGCAGGCTCTACTCATGGGGGACGTGCTTGTTTACCGTTTCCATAGCAATAGCGGCGCGCCAGAGAAATTTATATTATAATTTTTTTTCAGCGTGAGAAATACAATGTGTGGTGGGAGTGCATGACAAAAGACCGAAAAGCGTGACCCTGGGGTCCTTTGTGACCTCGCCAACTATTACACACCTTGCTCTTGGAGTGATCTTCGTTGGTCGACCACTCCTGGGGAGGGTAACAATGGTCTTGAATTTCCTCCATTTGTACACAATCTGTCTGACTGTGGATTGATGGAGTCCAAACTCTTTAGAGATGGTTTTGTAACCTTCTCCAGCCTGATGATGAGCATCAACAACGCTTTTTCTGAGGTCCTCAGAAATCTCCTTTGTTCGTGCCATGATACACTTCCACAAACATGTGTTGTGAAGATCAGACTTTGATAGATCCCTGTTCTTTAAATAAAACAGGGTGCCCACTCACACCTGATTGTCATCCCATTGATTGATAACGCCTGACTCTAATTTCACCTTCAAATTAACTGCTAATCCTAGAGGTTCACATACTTTTGCCACTCACAGATATGTAATATTGGATCATTTTCCTCAATAAATAAATGACCAAGTATAATATTTTTGTCTCATTTGTTTAACTGGGTTCTCTTTATCTACTTTTAGGATTTGTGTGAAAATCTAATGATGTTTTAGGTCATATTTATGCAGAAATATCAAAAATTCTAAAGGGTTCACAAACTTTCAAGCACCACTGTAGAAGTTGAGCTGCCTACTTTACCTGCGATCGTGTAGCGGTCCATATAGTTGAGCAGGTTCACGTAGCACAGCACAGCCACGGCAATGTAAGATCTCTGGCGAGACGGCATGTCGTCGTTTATATTAGTGGTGAGGGGTTGGTTCTGTTCTGGCTCGCTGGCTATGGAGCCATAGTGGCAGTTTGCATTCCTGAATGAATATAAACTCCTCTTTTCTTTCAGGCCACATGAGCCTTCATGGGTCTCTTCCTCCATATTGAAGAACGGTTCTCAAATATCTGCTGGAAGAGACAAGGTTAAAAAGTTTCAATTTAGTTTAAATGTGGTAGAAAACATTTAAGAGGAATTCTAACATGTCTGAACAAGTCATGCCTTATCCATTCTTCTCTGCTGACAGCCGTACTGCGGCTTATTACCTTAGTGGAATGAAATTCATATTTAGCTTCAGTAAGTGCTTTATCCTTTATCCAGGATCCTGCAGAGCCTATCCCAGGAACACTGGTAGTGAGGTGGGTATACACACACTCAATAGGATGCCAGTCTTTCTCAGGGCACCAAACACTCACCTTCACACCTAGGGGTAATTTAGACCTGCTAATTCTCCTCGGAGCATGTTTTGGGAGGTGGGAAGAAACCAGAGAACCCAGAGCTCAGAGGATTTAACCCAAGACCCTGGAGATGTGAGCTGGCAACACTACCCACTGCATCATGTTGCCAAACTTAATATTTGGTAAATGCATTTACATCAAGGTAAAAAACTAAAAATCACCACTGCAGAATATGATATCACATCCTATCAACGACAGCCAAAATTATGCAATATTTACCTAAGATTTCATTTTCTACTATTTATATTTCTGAAAATGTCAGGAAATATTCAGGATTTCCTGAAATGTAGTTTCTTTTTCCATGTATCTCAATGTCATAATGTTGTAGCGGTCTTAAAAGTTGTTTGTTTGGGGGTTTTTTTGGTCAAAATCTGATTTTTTTTTTTTGGTATATATTTGATATACCTTGATATATTTGTGAGCTGTTATTTGTTTTTACATGCCCTGATGAAGAATGTCAGTTGAAATGCATAACCACTAAGGCAATTGATTATCTCATCTCATTATCTCTAGCTGCTTTATCCTTCTACAGGGTCGCAGGCAAGCTGGAGCCTATCCCAGCTGACTAAGGGTGAAAGGCGGGGTACACCCTGGACAAGTCACCAGGTCATCACAGGGCTGACACACAGACACAGACAACCATTCACACTCACATTCACACCTACGGTCAGTTTAGAGTCACCAGTTAACCTAACCTGCATGTCTTTGGACTGTGGGGGAAACCGGAGCACCCAGAGGAAACCCACGCGGACACGGGGAGAACATGCAAACTCCGCACAGAAAGGCCCTCGCCAGCCACAGGGCTCGAACCCAGGACCTTCTTGCTGTGAGGCGACAGCGCTAACCACTACACCACTGTGCCGCCCCAGCCACTGATTAAAGGCTTTTTAATTTTTGCAAAGCAGTGTGCCTTGGTTCTTTTTTTTGTGATTACTTATTGATCACAAAGCAAAATAAAAGTCTAACCTCTCTCTCTCTTTCAGAGCAACATCAGATGGATTTTCCCAGACCACCACACAGTTTTTTATGATATTATTAAACTTATCCATCCATTCATCCATCCATCCATCATCTGTAACTGCTTATCCTGTGCAGGGTCGCGGGCAAGCTAGAGCCTCTCCCAGCTGACTACAGGCGAGAGGCGGGGTACACCCTGGACAAGTCACCAGATCATCACAGGGCTGACACAGAGACAAACAACCATTCACACTCACACACCTATGATCAATTTAGAGCCACCAGCAGATGACTTGCAACCACGTGATCAAAATGTGCTAGGTCATGAGCGTCTGCCATGATAGTGGATATACAAAGCAGCTAGGACGCCAGCCACTGAAAGCGTGTCTGTAAACAATGCTGAATTTTCTCAGTATTACCACGATTTGAACGATCGAGCGAAGATTCGATACAAAAGAGAAGAGAGATATGTGTGGGTTTGACCCATATTGTTTAAAAAAAAGTCAGACTTTTCTGCAGATAAGATACTTCTAAAGGGGGGTAACCACGTCAGCCCGTGCCACTTGGTGACTCTAGGATGAGTTAATTCCATCGTCATTGCAGGCTGCACGCTTGCATGTCTCTGTTTCCGGCTGGATCATATTAAATCTTCAGGCTCGGACCAACACTCTCGCGGGGGCTTCGTTTGCGAATCCCCGGCCGAAGCGCAATCCTACCAACCAGAGACACTTTCGAAGGGGGAGGCTTAGAGGGAGGTGCCTGTAAAATTTGGCTTCGCTGCAAGCTCCATTGGTCGAGTTATTAATTTTTAAATCCAGCTGGATCATGTTAAATCTTTAGGCGCAGAGTGGCGCTCTCGCAGGGCTTCGTTCACGCACACCGGAATACTTGAAATATAAAATAATTGATAGCGCGTATGAAAAAGGCTTTGGACGAAATGTCTTAACTATTGGATGAAATGGCATTGGACGAAGTGTCCCGATCACCTCGTCTCCGTTCCGTACTAAGGTTCAGAATTTCCTCGCCTTCTTTCCGAATCGCAGACGGAATTCTAAAAAAATCGGAACTTGCCACGGTCACGAGTACTGTTGTGACCACAACCATATACAGCACAAAGAAATGGCATAGCTAAAAGAACACTTAAAGCAGTGGAAAAACAAGGAGAGTTGCGCACACATGATTATGTTTTGTATGGGATTTCGCTTGACCCCACATTTGTACATATATCCATCAACATGGCCGACATCTGGGTTTCTATTTTGCTTTGACATCACTTGCAAGTCAAGGATTAGCCTAATCTGCATGTCTTTGTACTGTGGGGGAAACTGGAGCACCCGGAGGAAACCTACGCAGACACGGGGAGAACATGCAAACTCCACCCAGAAAGGCCCCCATCGGCCATGAGGCTCAAACCCAGAACCTTCTTGCTGTGAGACGACAGTGCTAACCACTACACCACCATGCCACCCTATTATTAAACTTTTTTCTCAACATTGTAACTAATTTCAACACTGGAATTGTCATGTTCTTCTGGCAGATCATTTTGCTTCATGTTCCCAGTACGTTTCTGGGAATCACAGTCAAATAAATTACCATTTGCTCATTTAGTCTTTTTCACCATTTTGACACACTGCTAGGAAAATGGTTCAGTAATAAAATATAGACAAATTTCTCCATCCATGTCTCAATGGAACAAGAGAAGTCAGGATAATGAACACAAAAATTAGTTTTCTTGGGGTCCATTTGGAGTCATTTGCTCAAAAAGTTTAAGAGTGCCTACTCTAGGCACATTTTATAGTCCAAAAGTAAGTCATGTGACCTGTGTCATGTGGTTTTGTTTGTTTGTTTGTTACAACATCGGTTTCAAAGAGTTTGGAGCTGCTGATTGAGATCTGGACATGTTCATGTTCCTGAGGACCACAAATATCTCCAACAATACACCAACTGTGTGCTCACGTGTTTTCTGACAAAACACCACACAACACAGTGTCATTGTTTCACTTCAGTTTGACACAGAACCCAGCCAGTGTTTTTCCATTTTTGAGATAGTGAAAGCAAGACTGTCAGCTCATAGTCACATAACAAATGACATTACCAGGAAATCATACGACCTGCCCAAGTGATCCATTGGCTTTCTGTGAATTGAATTGAATATTAATGTAATTGAATGCTAATGTATCTTCAAAATTAGCTCCATAAATACTGACCTGAGTGCAGTCCTGACATCTGATGCATTTCAATCCATGTATTTTTTCATCCTATGGCTTCTTCTTTTAGGAGCTCTGTGCTGTTGAGTTGCCTCGAGGTTAAAATGCAATCCCTGTCATTTCAATAAACTACCTGATTATAAAGTTAGAGCTGAGCCCTGCCCCCATCTCGCCTCCTCCTATCACACGCTTGAAAACTGTTCCTTCTTGTAATGCAACATGCACTTGAAGCCAATTGCATTTTTTGTTTCCTCTTCTTAGTATTCTCAGCCGTACACACCCCAGACCTGTCATACAGCTTTTCAAAAAACTCTGAGGACATGTGATCTTTTTGTCTCAAATGAGGCACATGGCTCAAGTTCAAGATGCCTGACGCTTTCTTATAAAACATCTGCACCATGTCGCATTTGCACTGCATTGGATTCAGTGTATTTTCTCGTTTTGTCCAGTTCTCCTGAGTTTTCCATATTGCCAGCTGGAGGTCGATATTAAAGTAGATCAGAATACAAAACCTTTGACCAGTAAGCCGTAGTTAAAAGATTAATCAAACTAGAGCAAGAGGAAACAAGGCTCAAGCAAAGGTTTTGAAAGCTTTGCACCACTGTGTTAAATGGAATAATGAATACAGTTTTCAAGAGGAGTTATTATCTAACATCAGAGTAGATAAATGCTTCATGTTTAATACGACATTGATAGGAACTTTTGTTTGATACAAAACAGAAGAAGTTGCATCATTATGTACCTACACAGATATAGATAGACACTTGATTGTGTCAGAAAAAAAAAAGCCATATTGTGCAATATCCTGTAGTTCTCTTTTGTATAAGCCTAGACATACAGATGGGTGAAAATGGCATGCCTTAATTCAGTGCAAATCATTGTTGCTCGAATGTGTATGTAACGTAACGTGTATTATTCTAATCTACTGTGCAAAGGTCTTAGGCACATGCAAAGAAATGGTGTAGAGCAAAGATGGCTTGAAAATATTGCAATTAAAAGTTTCTATATTAAAAATATTATAAAAGAGCAATAGTAACAAGTGTTGCCAGGCAAAACAAACCTCGCCCGGTAGCACTTATGATGAATATGAAGGAAGAAATCATCAAAAAAAAAAAAAAAGGTATCCTATGAGTCCATGTGGCTACTGCTTATAAATCAAATTGTTTTCTGATACCATGTCCATACAGTAAATATAGCATATATATTTACTCTGTGAGGCAGTAGCCACAAAAATGAAGCGTAATCCAAAAATGAATAATCACAGAAGTAAAATATACCAAGTGTCTGTACTTTATATTATTCTACTCTTACCTCTTACAGTTTTCGAAACTGAAACCTCCAAACCGAGGCTGACACACACACGCTGTCGCCATGACTGAAACACTTATTTCCCGGAAATGGCCCAGCGCTAGAGCTCAGTGGAACGCACTTTCCTTCTGTAATAAGCATAAACATGTCTGAAAGCAATTTCTTTAGTCTCGTCCATTTATTTCGAATGGTGAACCGAATTGTATACACTCACCGGCCATTTTAATCGGAACACGTGTATGAGCAGTGCATGATCAGGACACTTACATTCTTACAGCGCGATGATGTAGTGGCTAGCACCGCTATATGAGGCAGTAGCCACAACAAAAACAATTTTGACCTTTTTGGTGACCTTGACTGGATGACCCTCAAAATGTTGAAGGTTCTATTTGAGACCAATGCCCATCTATCCTGAAGGTTTCATGAAGATGGATCCAGCCGTTTTCCCCTAATATCCTTAACAAAACAAACAAACAAACAAACAAACAAAAGAAACCCGACCAAAACCAATACCTCACCCCCTGGTGGACTCTATCCCGGGTGAGGCACAGTAACTAGATTGAGACCATGATTAAAGTCACAGTAATTTGCGCTAGCTCACCTTTGTCAATTGAAGGTCAAGGAAAGTTACACCCTGCCGCCCTGAACAAAATTTAAAAAAAAAACCTGGGGCACAGGGTATTAGGAGAGCTCCGTCTCCGTTCTAGAGAGGGGGCGTTTGTTACTGTTTTTTCTTTTCTTTATTTTTCATGTTTTGATGGCACACTGGTTCCCTTTGGTGGAAGAGGAGTTGATATAACTGTAATATTACTTAGACTGGGTTATGAGTAAGGCCCCTTTTCTCAATATTGTTTCATGGAATGTCAGGGGTATGAGAAAATTAATTAAAATTAAGCAAGTACTGTCCAGACTTAAACACCTCCAAGCTAAAGTTGTATTTCTCCAAGAAACACATTTATTGTCGGATGAGATTGTGCGCATTAGGAAGAGATGGCCTGGACAAATTCTAGCATCTTGCTTCTCCTCACAGGCAAGAGGAGTTGCAATCCTTATCCATAAATCAGTCCCTTTTAGGATTCACAAACTTCTCCAAGATCCTACAGGTAGATTTGTGATGGTTAGTGGAACCCTTTTGAATCAAGAAATGATTCTTGTAAATGTTTATGGACCGAATAATGACGATGCCACATTCTTTAGTAACCTCTTCATGACGGTTTCCTCCTTTCGAGGTGAAATAATTATGAGTGGAGATTTTAATTGTGCTCCTAACCCCCTCCTAGAGTGCTCATCGAGAAATGACTCCTCACACACTAATACCCGAAAGGTGATAGGTCACTTCATGTCAGAGCTACATCTTTGTGACATCTGGAGGATTAGAAATCCCACCGCACTAGAATATTCTTGCCACTCAAACACACACCAAACACAATCTCGCACAGATTATTTTCTAATTTCTGGGACTCTTGCGGCTAATATACAGGACTGTGAACACAAAGGCATAGTTATTTCAGATCATGCCCTATTATTTTTGCATTACCGCCTTACGTCATATGCCAGGGGCAAAACAGTGTGGAGGCTTAGCCCAAGATGGCTCCATGATCAGAATTTTCTAAACTTTGTGTAAGGAAATATTGAGATGTTCTTTGCAATAATTATAAATGAAACCTCAGCATCTATTAGATGGGAAGCCTTCAAAGCCTATATTAGAGGTCAAATGATTTCATATACTAGTAGCAACTCAAATAAGACGCATCTCCATATGACTGAACTTGAGCGAGATATTAAAGATCTAGAAAGGGAGCTCTCAGTGAATAATACACCGGAGAATGTACAGAGGCTCGCAGAATTAAGGGCTAAATATAATGATGTTACAGCAAGTAAGGCTTTAAACAGTATCACACGGCTAAAGCAGTCATATTATGATCAGGGAGAGTCAGCAGATAAATTACTAGCATGGCGGATTAAAACACTGCAAAATGAAAGGGCTATCACTGAGATTGAAACTGAAAGTGGGACAACAACGAATCCAACAGAAATTAATAAAGCTTTTCAAAAATATTATATGAACCTTTATACGGTCAGAGTCTCCAGATACTAATGAGCTACACTCCTTTTTAGACCAGCTCTCCATCCCAGCTTTAGAGAAAAAGGTAAAAGAGGAGCTAGACTCTCCCATCACAAAGGAGGAACTGCTTGAAGCGCTATCCCACATGAACGGAGGGAAAGCATCAGGTCCAGATGGACTACCCATAGACATCTACAAGTGTTTTAAGGCGATGCTTGTCCCACCACTCTTTGATATGTTAGTTAGTGGAATCAGTTGAAGCCGAATATTTACCACTCTCTTTATACAATGCGTTAAGAACACTGATCTTAAAACCAGATAAACCCCACATAAAGTGTGGGTCATATCGTCCCATTTTGCTTATAAACTCGGATGCAAAATAGCATAGCAAAGGTGTTTGCTAGACATCTTGAAAACCATCTTCCTTCTCTGATAGCCCCTGATCAAAACGGTTTCATAATAGGTTGTCAAGGTTTCCACAATATTCGAAGACTACTAAATATTATAGATGTGAGGAGGGAAAGCCCAGACACAGCTATAATCTCCCTGGACGCTGAAAAAGCGTTTGATAAGGTGGAACATAATTATCTTTTTGAAGTGCTTCAGTGATTTGGGTTTGGTGACTACATCTGTAAGTGTGTGAAAATGCTAGATCACTCCCCAAGCACGTTAGTCATGACAAACTTTGTAACCTCCCAGCCCTTCAAACTTCAACGTGGCACCAGACGGGGTGCCCCCTTTCACCCCTTCTGTTTGCATTAGCAATCGAGCCACTCACTATTGCAATTAGACAAAACAGTAGTATAACTGGCATCAGGATAGGGAATGTGGAGAATAAAATAGGACTATTCGCAGACGACATTGTTTTATTCCTGACTCAGCTAAAGGGCTCTATTCCAAATCTCCTTAGGTTAATAAATACTTTTGGGTCAATTTCAGGATATAAAGTGAATGAATCTGTCAAATATCCTCTTTCTTAAACAATCAGAGAGAAGCTGTCCCCCATTACAAACCCCATTTAAAAAGACACATCAAGTTTTACTTATTTGGGGATCAAAATTACCCATTCAACAGAGGATCTTGTTTCCACTAACTATAGCCCAGTGATATCAGGAGTGACTAACCTTAATAACAGATGGACAACAATGCCAATTTCAATGATTGGCAGGATTAATATCCTTAAAATGAATGTCCTACCCAAATTACTATACCTATTTCAATGTATACCACTTCCACCACCAACAAACTTCTTCCAAAACATGACTAATCTTTAGAAATTTCATATGGCGTAACAGACGAGAGAGATTATGCCTTTCTCTACTATATCTGCCATATGACAGAGGAGGGTTGAAACTCCCCAATCTCAAATGGTACTACTGGGCTTGCCAGCTTTGGACTACCTCCTTCTGGTTTAGGCCCAGTACATACCTGTCATGGGTGACCATGGAAAGAGAAACAACAGCTAACATACCTCTTCATATGTATCTGTACTCAGACAAACCTGATAAACTAAAGAAATCCACAAGTAACCCGTTTGTCTCCAACTCCATTCGTGTTTGGCATGAAGTTCATAGCTACCTAAAGGTTTCCCAGAATCTATCACAGTTCACACCCATTTGGGGAAACAACAACTTTCATCCAGGGGCAAAAGACAAGGGTTTCAAACTATGGGCAGACAAAGGCATTGGCCAATTAGCTGATCTCTTTCAGGAGGATGTTCTCATGTCATTTGAGGATATCAGGAAACAATTTGACATACCTGCTAAACATTTCTTCAAATACTTACAAGTCAGAGACTTTGTATATAAGACCCAAAAAAACCTCTCAATACCCGACTTCCAGCAGTAGAAAAAATTGTGGTAAGTCCACACCAGAGAAGACTTATTTCTTTATTTTATAGGATTCTGTCATCTGGGTCAACAGAGACACCTGAGGACAAGAGGCTTGCTTGGTGTGCAGATAACTGGGTCTGAATGGCAAACTATTTGTGCCCAATCACAAACATCTAATTCAAGTTTCAGACTGTTACAATATAAATGGTCTATGAGGCTGTATATCACTCCAGAGGTTTTGAATCCTTTCAATGGTAATATTCCTGATGTTTGTACTAAATGTGAAACACACAAAGGGACACTTTTCCACTGTTTATGGACTTGTTCAAAAATACAAGAATTTTGGAGAGAGGTTGTTGAGACACTCTCACATACTTCAGAGGTGAATCTTCCTATGTGCCCAAGAACGTGCGTTTTGGGACTCATACCAAAGGACATTAATCTCAGCAGAGCTATCAGGAAGATGGTTACCCTAAGCCTACTTCAAGCCAGACGGACTATTGCAAAATGTTGGAAATCGATACAGAGGCCGACTATAAAAGACTGGCTAGATGACATTGTTCAAGTTATAGCCATGGAAAAAATAACATTCACTGAAAGGAAAATATGCACTGTTTGAAGAAATGTGGAATTCCTTCTTGGACTTTGTAAAGGGCCCTCAATTTCTTAGGGCTCTAAAATGACCTTACAATCATTTCCCCTGTACAATTGTTGGGCAACCCAATGCCTTAATATCCCCTGCCTCTGTACCAGTGAGTGTGCCATCATGTTTTGAGTGTTTTTATTTTTTTTATTATTGTGATTATTCATTATTATTTGTAAATAAGTTTTTGTCTGGTCGGTTGGTTGTTTCATGTGCTTACTGTATTTGTAACTTGTGGTTCCTTGTAAGGGACAAAAAAAAAATCCATTAAATACATTTGGAAAAAAAACCTGATTTTTTTCAATCATGAAAATTGACAGTTAAGTGATTTTAAAAAGCCCGTTTTTCATGGATCATTCCGCATCAGTGATCCAGATCAGCACCAAAAGTCAGAGCAATGTAATTCAGCACAGAGGTATTCTTCATGTGAAATTTGGTAATAATTGGTTGAAAACTGAGGGAGAAATAGCATCCTAAAAAAATGTTAGGAGAAAAAAGAACGATCCTGAGCAAGAGTAACAATTTGCACTACCACTGTTAGTGCAAATTAATAAAAGAAATGAAGTCAATATTTGGTGCAACAAGACTTTGCTTTAAAAAACTAGAAGGGCACTTGGTAGAGTGTAAACCTCCACCAAGCCACATATTCAGATTTGCATCAAAATCAATCGATTGTTCCTTGGCCCATGGCTCACCTTCCATTATCCATAAATGCTTATCCTGTGCAGGGTCGTGGGCAAGCTGGAGCCTATCCCAGCTGACTATGGGCAAGAGGCAAGGTACACCCTGGACAAGTCACCAGATCATCACAGGGCTGACACAGAGACAAACAACCCTTCACACTCAGATTCACACCTACGGTCAATTTAGAGCCACCAATTAGCCAAACCTGCATGTCTTTGGACTATGGGGGAAACCGGAGCACCCAGAGGAAACCCACGCAGACACGGGGAGAACATGCAAACTCCACACAGAAAGGTCCCTGTCGGCCATTGGGCTCAAACCGAGAACTTTCTTGCTGTGAGGCGACAGTGCTAACCACTACACCACCATGCCGCTCATCCCATGGTTCAGCTTTCCTCAAAATTCCATCAAAATTTGTTCACTACTTTTTGAGTTACACTGGGAACAGAAACAAACAAACAGAGGCGAAAACATAACCTCCTCAACCAACATTGGTGAAGGTAATAAAATGGTAGTCTCAGGTACAATGAGTGCAGTTTTATAAGGAAATGAGGTGCAAGTTTTACTGAGCATCTTGCAGAACCAGTAACACTTCTTCTGGACACTTTGACTGTCGCACTTGCTTCTTAATTTTACAGTAAAACCCAGCAGCCTTTGTTCTGTTTTTGTCTGAAGAGTGAGGTCTTATGTCAAGTTTTTACTTACTCTTTACACTATTCTTACGTAAAGACTTGGTTTTTATTTATATCTTAGGGCTTCATGTACACACAGTCGCATAGGTGTCTGCCAGTGGAGTTGAACATGTCAGTGGGTCAACTCAGCAGCAGAAACTTTACAACTCAATGAAAGTCTTCCCTATCCTGAGCCATTCCTGGGAACACTGGGTGCAAGGCAGGAATGTGCACTGGACAGGACACCAGTTACATTGCATTACATTACAGGCATTTAGCAGACGCTCTTATCCAGAGCGACGTACAATATACCCAGAACAGCCTGGGGAGCGGTTGGGGATTAGGTGCCTTGCTCAAGGGCACTTCAGCCATTCCTGCTCATCCACTGGTGACTGGTGATCATTTGGTCCCAAAGCTGCTTCTCTAACCATTAAGCCATGGCTTCCCCACTTCCTCAGTCCATTCACACACATTCACATCCACATCTAGTATTAATTTAGCACATCCCCCTCCATGTTTTTGGGAAGTGAGAGAAAACCAGAGAACCATGATGCTGAAGAAGAAACTCTACTCAGTCAGTAACCCGAGCTACCAGAAACCCTGGTTTTGTAAAGTGGCAACGCTACAACCTGCATCACCACACTGACTTAGTTCTTTCATTGTTACCTACGCCAACTTTGGTGGAGGAGGCTACATTTTTGCCTCAGTTTGTTTGCCTGTTCCCAATGGAACTCAAAAAGTAGTGAATGGATTTTGATGAAATTTTGAGGAAAGGTGAGCCATGGGCCAAGGAACAATTCCTTAGAGTTTGATGCAAATTTGAATATGTAGCTTGGCGGAGGTATGCAGTCTACTGAGTGGCCTTCTGGTTTTTACTCTTCTGCCCCCCAGTGGACAAGTTCAAATGATGAGAAATATGACATGATATAGGATGTGATCTGTGCACAACACCCTGCAGAAATGTGTAAGAATAACATTCCTTATGCTTTAAGTTTGCCACACTTTGTAGCATTGTAGTTATCTTTGTTATTGCCAATTACAACAAACTCCTACTATGACAGGACTTTTAATATTATCCATGTTCCATAACTAGAGGTTTTACTGTTTCACATCATTGTTGTCAGGGTGGCACGGTGGTGTAGTGGATAGCATGGTCACCTCACAGCAAGAAGGTTCTGGATTCGAGCCCAGTGGTTGACAGGGGCCTTTCTGTGTGGAGTTTGCATGTTCTCCCCGTGTCTGTGTGGGTTTCCTCCGGGTGCTCTGGTTTCCCCCACAGTCCAAAGGCATGCAGGTTAGGCCAATTGGTGGCTCTAAATTGATCATAGGTGTGAATGGTTGTTTGTCTCTATGTGTCAGCCCTGTGATGACCTGGCAACTTGTCCAGGATGTACCCCACCTTTCGCTCATAGTCAGCTGGGATAGGCTCCAGTTTGCACAGGATAAGCGGTTACGGATAATGGATGGATGGATCATTGTTGTCTTCACACATACTGTTTCGTCATGTACATTCTGTCTCTAACTTCTCTTTATTTGTGTTATGACACGTGTGATAAAAAGGAAGAGATCCTCTTCTCATCATTTGTCTCATAATGCCCAGAGGTTTCTTCTCTTTTTGTAGAAGCTAAAGGTCATCAATAGCTTTTCTGTTTCAATAATAAACCACATTCTCTTATTACGCAGACTTCAAGCCTAGAAATGTGACTTTTCACGATGAGGGGGAATTCTTGATATATCTCATATAGAAAATATCTATCTGTTATTATTATTGTGTTTTATAATATGACAAGATTTCATTATTTATTTATATTCAGAGTCAGAAATCTTTGTATGTATTTTGTAGATTTCAATTGTATGCAGAACATGAAATTTTAATTCTAAAATTATAATTGATTTAGTTTCTTCATCAAAGAAAATCTTTTAAAATGCTGAATTTGACAAATTTTGTAAATAATCAACAAGTCAATCCTGGGAAATGCAATATATAAAAATATCAAGCAAGCATGATGTTTGAGTTCTTCGGATGATTTTTAAAACACATTTTACTGTTGTGCCTGTTTCAGGAGCAACAGGTTTGAATTTTAAATCTCCTCCTAGTGGTGAAGCATCTTAACTTCCTCACCTTCATAATTCCGTATAGTTTTATTTGCTGGTTTGTAGGCGTTCAAATGGACTTTACCGGTGTTTTCCTTAATATTTAAGTGGTTTTTAAGTAACGTTTATCTTCAAAACTACTGAAAATATTAATGCATATACAAAACTGTCATACATGCAATTGTCAGAGGTGGGAAGTACAATTACTTAGTTTTTCTTCCATCTAATACTACATTTCAAAAGAAAAATGGTTGACGTTCTACTTAGAATCAAGAACAAGTTCCTATTAAAGTGGCCGGTGAGTGTATATAATTACAGAGAAACATAGTGCAGTCATGCAGGTGTTGAAAATGTTCTAAGATTCCTGTTCTTGGCTGGCAGGGATGAAACCCAATGTGGTCTTCTGCTGTTGCATGCTGAGATGCTTTTCTGCTCACCACGGTTGCAAAGAGTTGCTATTGAGGTTTTTCACCTGACGTCACAGGGTCACGTGACGCCCCGGTGTCCGCCATTTTGAACGTCAAGCTAGCTAATGTCAACATAGTACCTAGTATGTTACTGTAGCAACGTTTACATTCATTTGGATGACTGTTAAAACCTTTCAGTCTCAAGTTTCTCCTTTACTGTTTTTACTAGTTTACTGAGCCAGCGCGCTCCGGGGCAGGCTGGCTGGCTAGCCAGCGCGCTCCGGGGCAGGCTGGCTGGCTAGCCAGCGCGCTCCGGGGCACGCTAGCTCAGTAAACTAGTAAATACAGTAAAGGAAAAGCTTATAACGGGCCATGTCTCAACAGACTAAGAAGTTATTTCAATGACATTTAATAACATTTTGTTTATCCTGAGGACCGAAAGTAAATGAAAATGTGAACAAACCTTAGCTGTCAGTGAACAATCCTGGTGGAAGCAGGTAAACGTCGTTCTCTAAGCCTGCTAACCTCAATTTTTGCAAATACCTCTCCCTCTGCTCGCCCTGTAAATGCCCTACGTCGCTGGATAGTGAAGGTGTTTTCTGCATCTCGCTCCTTTTTCTTTTATGTTTTTCGTTTGTCACCTTCCTCGCATTCAAACTGATTCGAGCCATGACGTCCAAAATGGCAGCCTCACATGACTTGGTCACATGGGTGAAAAACCTCAATATCCTTCCTGGCAGCTCGAACCAATCTGCGGTGGGTTTCCCAAAAGCCTCTTAATGCTAAGAACATCTTAACCAGGAGAGAGAGAGTGTTCATTGTGATGTTTGCTCTACCATTTAACGATGATCTTTGTGCTACGATCCTTTTGGGGAACGCACCCCTGGCCATTTCCCCCTGACCTCTCTTATCAACAAGGCGTTTGTTTCCACCCACAGAACGGTCATTGCTCACTCAATGTTTTTTTTGTTTGTTTTTCGCACCATTCTGTGTAAACTCTAGAGACTGTTGCGTGTGAAAACCCCAGGAGACCAGCAGTTTCTAAAATACTCAAACCAGTCCATCTGGCTCAAACCAACACCCATGCCACAGTGAAAGTCACACTTTGAGATCACAATTTTTCCCATTCTGATGTTTAAAGTGAACATTAACTGAAGCTCTTGATTTGTATCTGCGTGATTTTATGCTTCGTGCTGCTGTCAAGAGATTGGCTGATTAGATAACTGCATAAAACAGCAGGTGGATGGGTGTTCCTAATATAGTAGCCGATGAGTGTATTTGCAAAGCTGTATAGTGACTTTTTAGCCTCGAGCACCTTCTAGGGGTTTATCTAAATTACTAAGAAAAATACGTTTTAACAGATGTGACCACAAGAATGAGAAGTAATGCCCAGCACTGTAATTTGTTTTGCTTCATACACTTTATTTATTACAGAAGTTTGTGTTGTGACAGTTAGCTAGTAGCATTCAGCTGGATGCTCAGAGTTTATCATCATGCTAGCTAACGTTTCAGAGACTTGGAATAAAGCTGCTGTTTGTTAGTCTTAGCTAATATTTTGATACTTGAAATGTAATCATTTACTTCATAAAATCAGTGTGTGATTTGAGTCAGATATCTTTGGTGATATTTTCTTCTGTTTGACTTTCATACTTTTTCACCTTGACCTGGGTAAAGAATTGAAGCTGTACCTCAAATTTACCTGAGAATTTAATTCAATGAGCAATTAAACTTTGACTTGAGTTAGGAATTTGAGTCCTTTTAACTTCTCTGATGTTAATGTGTCTAATATGTTTTACTTACATTAAATAATTTAAATCTGGACATTAGCTGCTTTTTCTCATCATGAAACAAAAACAAGAAGTCTGAGTGAAATCTTAATTTTTTTTTTCATATTTAATTTTTTTATGTGCACATTCAGAGAATTTCATTCTGTTTTTTTGTTTGGTTGGTTGGTTTTGTTTTTTGTAAAGAAAAGAATTAAGCTTATTATGGCATGGTACCTGGAGACAGCATGGTAGTGCAATGGTTAGCACGGTCACCTCACAGCAAGAAGATTCTGGGTTCAAGCCCAGTAGCCAGCAGGGACCTTTCTGTTTGGAATTTGCATGTTCTCCCCGTGTCTGTGTGGGTTTTCTCCAGGTGCTCTGGTTTCCCCCACAGTCCAAAAACATGCAGGTTCGGCTAATTGGTGGCTCTAAATTGACCATAGATGTGAACGAGTGCGAATGGTTGTTTGTCTCTGTGTCAGCCCTGTGATAACCTGGTGACTTGTCCAGGGTGTACCCCGCCTCTTGCCCATTGTCAGCAGGGATAGACTCCAGCTTGCCTGGGACTCTGTAGAACAGGATAAGCGGCTACAGATAACAGATAGATGTTCTCCCTGTGTCTGCATGAGTTTCCTCTGGGTGCTCCGTTTTCCCCCACAGTCCAAAGACATGCAGTTAGGTTAACTGGCTACTCTTTAAAAAAAATGTCCATATGTGTGAATGATTGTTTCCCAAGCCCAGAAATGGGAGGGTTGTGCCAGAAAGGGCATCTGGCATAAAACTATGCTCCAAAGACATGACATGTGGATCAACAGGGTCCACATGGCAGCAACCCCGCACACAGTATAAGTGGGACAAGCTAGAAGAAGTGAGTGAGGGTGTGGTACCTGGCCTTCAAATAAACTCGACTCACTAACATCTGTTTGTACAAGTCTGAAATGAAATGATTTTTAAAGACAGATGAGATTACTTTGGACAAACCAGCAAGAGTAAATGAGATCTTGAAAGTATCCAACTGAAAAATCCCACCCAGTCCCTTCAGGCCTCCCTCCAAAGCCAGTCCTAGAAAAACCCATGAACGCGCACTGCCTGACTAGCACTGATGGATGTGAGAGAGAGTATTGGGGGGTGGCATAGCATGTCTTTGTCATTTCCAATTACCTCATATCTTATGGACAGAAATGTAAGAAAACACCAAACATTATCATGATGAATGTAAACAACAAACATGGCTTTGTTAGTACTCACAGCTCTCAGCTAGCTTTAGTAACATGTTTACCCAGGATTGTATAAGACTCCAGTCATGTGTGGTGAGTACACAAGTAGGTAGGTATGAATGTATATAGGTAGGTCGACAGGTGTATATAGGCCATCCAATCATTTCTTTCAGACCGAATGAAACAATTGGTTGGGCTTTTTTTTTTTCTTTCATCCCTGTGACTGCTACAAATGACAGATATTTTTTTCTTTTTATTGCCAAAGCATTTCATTTATTTATTCCTTTCGGGTGCAAAGAGAATTTCAAGAAATATAAATTTAAAAAAAAAAACACACCTACCCTGCCTTTAATATTTATTTATTTATTGAATTTGTGTGGCGCATGCGCAAACACGAAGCCCATAAGTGCCCTCGAGCTCTCTTTCTCATGGCTTCACTGGAGATACTGCGCATGTGCGCACTGAATCAGAATGTTGAGCAGAACGGAGTAGGAGAGAGACGGACGGACAGACAGCGACGGATATTTACAGCCTGCGCGTCCTTTTTTTTTCTCCTTTGGTTTGGTTTTGTTTGAGCGCGTCTAAAATTCAGAGTACAACAGATAGAACGATGACGGAGCCCCAGTCAGCGCTGTTGCTCCGGAGACAGCTAGCAGGTAATGCAACAATGACTGAGAGCGACATGAAAGTGGCTAAGCTAAAAGTTAGCTGCTGACCGGTAGCGTGTTAGCTAAGCTAGCTGCTAATCGAGTTACTCGCTCGTGCTTCAATTCCAATCCTCTTTGTTTTGCTAAACACTTAGCAGTCGATATAAAAGTGTTTCTTTGTCGCTTTAGTGTTCGTAGACATGTTTTATTGTAGTTTTGTTTTCCACCCGAGTTAAAACGTTTATAAATGTTAAAGACTCTGGGCGTTTTGGACAGAATTTCTGGCCTGTTCAGCCGGCCGGCAGCGTTGCTCAATGCTAACTAGCTTGCTAGTATGACTGCTTGCGTATTGACGTCTCTGAAGCCACGTCTAGCTCGCAGCCTTCCCTTTTTCTTCATGCCTTCTCGCTTATTGTGGTTTTTTTTTTATTTTTTTTAAGTCACTGAAACACTGCTATGACTTTTACACCACGGTAACTAATCTCAGTGTTTGTTCTCGTTGCTGTCCCGGTGTTTAATGGGCGGCGTGTGTGGACGGCTGCTGCAGTACGGTAATCGTATCCCTTTGTTTTTCTTCAGCTAGCAGGCTAAAGTTAGCAGGCTCGCTTAGCCAGCTTCTAGACTCGCCAAGGAGTCACACTGCAGATCCGATCACACATGAGATGTTTGTATGTGTGATGAACCCGCAGTGACAGCTCATTGATGTGCACAATAGTGTTCTCAAAACACTATTTAATTCAATGTTTAATTCAATGTTACAGTGATCTCACAATGACTGATGACGACATAATCCGGATCGACTTTATTGCCAAAGTGCGTTCTCTCATACAAGGTGATTGATGCTTGAACAGTTAAATGACGACACAATGACGTTATGAGAGGAGGAAAAAAAAAACAGCACCTTGTTGTTACGGAAACCTAGTTACAACAAATCCAAACGAATTTATACCATTTCTTTTATATTTTAGTGTTAAGTACACAAGCACACATGTTAAAGGAGGACTGGAGGCAAAATTATCAATTCTATTTATCTCATTTGATTAAATATAGGAATACATTTGTCACTGCTATAGCAAGTTATGAGTGTTTGTAATACAGGTAGTCGTCAACTTACGACTGGGTTTTTGGTTACGACTGACTGGTCGTAAACCGATCTGGTCGTAAGTCGGCCTATGTTAAATGAACGCAGGTATATTGTGATGTGTAATGATATTGTAATCATAAAGTCTTATCAACATTTTATTTCATTACCTTGGCATCAAACACTGCATACTACACTGCATACAGTACAATTTGTTTAATATGTGCAAAACAAAAAATACGAAATAGAGGTGTGAAAAATAGAAAACGTTTTAGTTTGAAACATAGCAAAATACAAAACTTGGTGACCGTTTGGCTGTGGGTCATCTATGTCATCATCAGCTGTTGCAGCGTTCGGGCTGGCGGGAGCATTTGCTCGTTTCATAAACCAGGAGCTGGGGCGGAAACTGTATGACGGAGTGTGCGAGAGAGACTGCGCGTGTGCCGGGAGCTGGGGTGGAAACTGTCGTACGCTCAGCTGGGAAACACTTGCTAGTCATAACCAGACGGTTGTAAAGTCGATCGGTCGTAAGTCAACGACTACCTGTATATCAGTCCATATGTCAAAGCAATGAACGTAAACGAGATTCGTTGAGACATCGTAGGACGGAAGTAAAACGTACAGCGGAAATCAAAGTGACAGACATCTGCTAACATTGTCAAAAGACGCGCGCGTGCTCTCTTTCAAACGCTGATGTAATCAAGCTGGAAGTTTTGTTTGTTTTGATAGCAATCAGGAAAGTTTTTGGGGAAAAAAGTAGGCATTTAAACTCGTTTTTGTGCAATACTTCGTTTGGAAAACAGCTTTCAAAATGGCGGCACTGACATCTGGCTGACACTTCACATTTCGAAGTCTTGTGAAGATCGCACGGATAAGTGACGCCTGCCATGGACCAAACGACCTAAATTCAGTATGGCTAAAAACCGAATAGGCCAATAAGTATAATATTTAATTGCAATTAGTTGCCACTACAAGTCATGATAAGGTTCCGAAAACGTAATTGAATAACGCGTTAATTAAGAAATAAAGCAAGTTTAAAAACTACTTCAGTTCCCCCTTAATAAATAACATTTACGGTATGTTGTAGTAGGTGCCCTTATCTTTAGTGTGTTTTGTAATCTCCACTCCAACTTTTTCATGCTAATACTAAGTCTAAAGTCCTTCCCACACTGTATGGCGAGTAGGGTGGCGCCAGTCTCCGTTTCTGTAGCTTGCTGTCTCTCACCTATTACATAGCTAGGGTTACAGTGGAGGGCTGGTCCTCTGGTAACCATGAGAGTTTGACTCCCCACTCACATCTGTATTGCAGTGTGCTTTGCCAGACAGCAGTAGGTACCATTTTTATGATGGTCTTTGGTATGACCCAATCGTGGATAGATATAGATAGATAAAACTTTATTGATCCCTTTGGGAGGGTTCCCTCAGGGAAATTAAAATTCCAGCAGCATAATTACAGAATAAACAGAATAGAAAATGGAGAAAACTTCTAGATAAATTAGTATTAACATGTACAAAAAAAAAATCTAGCAGGAGAGGTATTGCACATTGTCCAGTATTGCTTTTTGTCAGGTTAGGCTACTGCTCCTTCCTGTCCTCCTGTTACCCCGGGGGGGGGGGCCGAGAGGAGTTGTACAGTCTGATGGCGTGAGGGACAAAGGAGTTTGAGTCTATTAGTCCTGCACTTGGGAAGGAGCATTCTGTCACTGAACAGGCTCCTCTGGTTGCTGATGACGGTGTGCAGAGGGTGACTAGCATCATCCATGATGTTCAGTAGTTTGTCCATAGTCCCCTTCTCTGCCACCATCACCAGAGTCTCCAGCTTCATGCCGACTACAGAGCCGGCCCGCCTGATCAGTTTGTCCAGCCTGGATGTGTCCTTTTTAGATGTGCTGCCCCCCCCCCCCCCCCCCCCCCCCCCCCAGCACACCATGGTGTAAAACAGGACACTGGCGACCATGGACTTTCCTGCAGATGTTAAAGGACTGCAGCCTCCTCAGGAAGTACAGCCTGCTCTGTACCTTCCTGTACAGTTGGTTGGTGTTGCAAGTCCTGTCCAGCCACAGTGCGAGGTACTTGTAGGAATCCACAGCCTCCACCTCGACTCCCTCAATCAGAACTGGTCGTGACCTTGGTCTGGACCTCCCAAAGTCAATGACCAGCTCCTTGGTCTTCGAGATGTTGAGCTGCAGATGATTCCTATTGCACCAAGCGGCAAAGTCCCTCACCAGGCTCCTATACTCCTCCTCTCTGTCCCTGATGCACCCCACTATGGCTGTGTCATCGGCGAACTTCTGCATGTGACACATCTCCAAGTTGTAGCAGAACTCGTGATCTCCCGCTCGAGAGGCGGACATGCTAACCACTAGGTCAACTCGTGGTCAAAGGGTTGTGTTAGGGCTGCACGATTATGGGAAAAAATGATAATCACGATTATCTTGATCAAAATTGTAATCACGATTATTCTTGATGTTAGGGAAATCACTTAAATTTTATTTCACTATATTCAAACAAACAATATGAACAGCTTTCAGTGCAGAATGAAATTTAAGAGAAATTCTGATTTCCAAATGACAAATGAAATTTATCCAAGAAATTACCAAAGGATGAAGGAACTGAAAACTCAATTGCAACAATTACATAGCATTATACTGAGGCTTACAAGTTTTTAGCTAGAAAGACCAGCCTACCAACATGCTCTGGCTTAAACATGAGCGAAGGCAGGTCACAACATTGCCTCCAGTGCTAAATAGTCTGTTCCGACATAGTTAGCTTTTCTCTCTCACCTCAATCTGTTACCTGCTCTCACGCTATCACCCCTTGAAGAAGATACCGCTGCACTGAAGCTCTGCGCACTTGGCCAGTGTTGCCAGATGCTGCTGACGTTTTCCATCCCAAAATATGTTCAAAACCCGCCAAAATGCACTTAAAACCGCCCAATCTGGCAACACTGCACTTGGCTTGCTTGCTTATTTAGGCGGAGTAATGAAACCTTACATGCGTCGGTTTGCTCCCTAATGGTTTGGCGGAGTATTGGTCAAAAAGTGCTTGATCAGACATACAGCAGAGCTCGCATTTTAAATGGAAATAAATCGCGATTTTCATTTAATTTAATCGTGGCAGCCAAAATCGCGATTTTCGGTTAAATTCGATTAATTGTGCAGCCCTAGGTTGTGTTTATAGCCATACATGGTTAGTCAAAATTATGTTAACACTAATGGATTATTTTTTTCTCCTCAATGTGTGGTGCGCCGTGACCGCTGTTGGTATAATTGGGGCCTACTTTGACACCTCAACAGTGACGTCAGACGTCTACTTGCAGATGGTGCGGCAGTACGCCATTGATAAACTCCCACTACAGAGCCAATTGGCAGGGTATTTCCAACAGGATGGCACACTGCTGCATTTTGGCCATACTATTCGTGCTCATCTTGACCACGCATTTCCAGGTCGATGGATAGGTCGCGGTGGACCATTGCTGTGGCCTCCACACTCTCCTGATTTGACGCCCTGTGGCTTCTGGTTATGGGGTATGGTGAAGGAGCGTGTGTATAGCAGGAAAGTTTGTGATATCAATGATCTCAAGGACAGAATAAGGACTGTGGTATCCTCTGTTCCCTGTGAAATGCATGTCCGGGCTTTAAATGGTACTGTTGGTTGCTGGTTTTCATGTGTTGAACATGATGGCGAGCAGGTTGAGACCGTTCTGTAAGTCATCTTGCACATGATGTATGTTTTGTGAATAAATTATTTATCATTTAAGTGTTAACGTAATTTTGACTAACCATGTATAAATGGGTCAGAGTCAAAGAATATTAGAAAAATTGCCACATGCAAGTCAGTGATCTTTGTGTGTAACATTAAATTTATGATTTGTATGTTTTAGCTGTACATCATGTCGTCTTTTGGTTGCTCCTATTAGGGGTCGCCACAGTGGATCTGTTCCATATTTAATTTGGCATAAGTTTTACACCGGATGCCCTTCCTGATGCAACCCTCCCCAGTCTATCTGGGCTTGGGACCGGTACAAAGTATGTACTGGTTTGTACAGCACCAGTGCTGGGTATTTTACCTAATCTGCATGCCTTTGGACTGTGGAGGGAACTGGCGGACCTGGAGGAAGCCCGAATTACACTCTAGTGAATTCATTGGTAAAATACCCAGCCGGGACACTCGTCTGTCACACTGGTATTTCCGTCGTTACTGTCGCACAATTAAAACTTGCCAGATCAGTTGGCTGGTGGGTTTTCAAAATAAATGCATGTGTGTATTTATTGTGATAAATCCATATTATACTGAGCGTATTTCCCACATTAATAAACACACAGTACCTGCATCTTTCAGTTCTTTTAAATCAAGGCTGAATACTTTCTTCATTGCTGCTGCCTTTTATTAAAATCAAATTTGAGGCTTTAATTTGACTTTCAGCGTGACTGCAATGCATGATGGGATATATTGCTTGGTTAGTGACCATTGTTGTACACTGTTTTTCGTGATGCATTGTGGGATACTTTGAGTGCATTATATAGGGTGTAATAATCCTCAGTATCATTTCGGACAGCACTACAAAATGGTATCCTTACTATATAGTGCCCTATATGGTGAGTAGGGAGCGATTTCGGACACGGGGCTAGTTACAACAAATCCAAACTAGTTTATACTTTTTTTGTATTTCAATGTTAAGTGCACATGTTGTTAAATGCCATTTACAGCATGTAGCAGCAGGTGCCCTTATCTTTAGTGTTTTTCTAATATCCACGCCAACAAAAACACACTCAATTTCATGCTAATGTAAATAGTTTGGGGTCTGAGAATTATGCCGCTTTCCCACTACAAACGCGGCTGAGCCGTGCCGGGCTGAGTCGAGCCGAGCGGGGCTGTTGGAGTTGCATTTCGACTACAACCGCGCTGAACCGTGCTGGCTGGAAGTGGGTGGACACATTGGGTGGAGTTAGCGAAAGTGGGTGGACGTTACGTGATGTCGTTAAGCAGCGCAAGCAGTGACATCAGTGAGCTTTTAAGCAGTAGTCTCACGACCCGAATAGTAAACAATAAACATGAAGTCGTTAGTGTTGCTGGTCTTGGTTCTGTGGCTTGTCACCGACAACGCCAACAGATACTGGCAAGAGCGTATAGATGAGGCGAGGCGCATAAGGCTTCAGAAATTCTCGTAATTCGTAATTCTTCTCCTTCCGGGTTTGCGGTGTTTACAGATCCCAGCGTGCTCGCGGGGCGTGTGTGGGCATGTGAGGACACTCCTCCTCACCAATCAGTGCACAGGGGAGTGTCTGCTCACGCCCCAGCCTCACTCGGCTTGGTTTGGCTCACTTCAGCCCTACTCCAAAACCGTGCGAGTTTTAGGGGCTAAGCAGGGCTGAAGCGAGCTGAGTCGTGCTGTTTTTTGGTAGTCGAAATGCGAGCCGTGTCGGGCTGAAGTGAGCTGAAGCGAGCTGAAAAAGGGTAGTGGAAAAGGGCCATTAGTGACCACAGGCAAAAAAAAAAAACTTGCATGAGTTTGTGTGCAACATTAAATTTATGGCTTGTATGTTTTAGCGGTATACATGTCGTCATCATCTTTCGGCTGCTCCTGTTGGGGGTTGCCACAGCGGATCTGTTCTGCATTTAATTTGGCGTAGGTTTTATGCCGTATGCCCTTGACACAATCCTTCCTAATCTATCTGGGCTTGGGAATGGCACCAAGTATGCACTGTCTTGTACAACTCCAGTGGTTGGATATTTTATCTAATTTATGTCTTTGGACTGGAGGAAGCCCACACAGACACGGAGTACATGTAAACTCCACACAGAAAAATTTGTCAGCCATGGGGTTCGAACCTGAAACCTTCTTGCTGTGAGGCAACCATGCTAACCACTACACTACAGCGTCGCCCTGTTTTAGCGATGCATGTGTGGTGCTGAAGAAAATGGAAATTGTTGCAAAATTAACATTTTCAAAAAAAAACAAACAGTTGATCCTTAATTATAGCTAACTAAATGGCTCTTGCTCAACTGCAGACAAAAATCCAAAACCAAACTGACAGCTTATACATGCAAGACTCCCTAAACTGTTTTTACTTTTCCAGTGATTTGGCTTGAAAGTTTAAGTCTTGTGCAATGTTTTGCTTTGAAACACCATACCCCCAGCCTTTAGAATCTGCATCGAACACCCTCTCCAAACACGCGCGTGCACACAAGCAGCGAGAACGTTTGTTTCATGCCAAGTGTTCACAGCTGAGAGTAAGCACCACCAAGCATGTCCTGGCATCATGCCAGAGATCCTCCCCATCCAGGGACTGTTAAGAGATCCTCAGGACCCTGTCCGGATGGCTCAACTCGTCCTCTTTCCAGCCAGAGCAGATTGACCAATTGGAATCATTCGAATTATGGCTGTTTTTCTCTCCGCACCAGCATAGTGAACTCTCTGAACCCTGCTTATGCTCCGGGCGCTTAGCTCAGTTAGACCGAGGTGAACCAAAAGACTTGTGCACACCATCGTTTTCATCCTGATTTCCCAGTCACTAGCTAATGTTGGGGCTCTGCAAGTAATTGATTCATGCTCATGTGGTATTTATGGTTCAGGATGCAATTTTTTTTTTTCCTCTCTCTCCCCCACTCTGTCTGTAAGCAATCACTGAGGCTCTGATGAATTGTGTAAACTGAAACCCTCAGCGAGTAGTTGCAAGTGTAATACTGCAAAGCAGCCAATGAGAATCTGGGAGAAAAATTAAATTCATTTTCTGTAATGTGCAGCAGCAGATCTCTGAATCCAGTTTATCATCTGTCTGTCTGGGAGGATGAGGGCAAAATGTAAGAATGGTAGTATTGCTGCTGTATGAAATTGTTTGGCATGGTTGTTTAGGAGCAACAAAAAGACGATTCCTTCCGACATGAAGTATCATACCCTTTTTTTTTTTTTTTAATCGCGCACACGCTATGCCTCTTTCTCTTTGCAGAACAGACTAGGGATGGCGAAAACTAAAAATCTTGACTGACCACCGAGCCTCATTAGCCAGTTAAAGTCGGTTAACCTAGGAGTTTAAAATTCTAGAATTGGAGTTATTAGAATCTATTCTAAATCTAACCGCGAGCATCCGCACATTCAGTCCCAGTCGCTGCCCTCCACTTGCATTACCTTTTCTACAGCGCGAAACGTTTAGTCAAACGCGGCACTGATGTCGAGGGGTTTGTATTGGAGCGGAGGACAAATGGCTCCAGCTTGGAGACAGTTTCAGTTGGCCATGATGGCGTTGAAAATAAAGTCAAGTGCTAGAAGTACATAACATTCAGTGATGGGAATAACGGTGTTAAAGGCTTTTATAACGCCGGGTAATCTAATTAATTAGCTACAATTGTTAACGCTGTTACCAATATCAGCACGCCATTACTGCATGGTATTGAAGTTGCTCTGAAGCCGTCACCGACTTGGCTCACAGACATAAAAGCTGCGTTTGTCACTCCCCCTCCAGACACCATTGTCACTTCATTCTCTCCCCTTCCCTCCAAAAGTCGGCATCTGCGCCTTTAGTTTGTGTGGAGAGATATGATCTGCATTAACATGCATTGTTGGCTACAGACCGAAACATACTTTCAGAATGCAGTGGCCAAGGCAGGACTAAACTCGATGTACCTTCTAATAATTAAAAAAAAAAAACAGAATAGTAATTTGTAAGCTAAAAAGTCTAGCCTGATGCTTTTTTTTTCCCACAAATACAGTGTTAATAACTGAAGTAGGCTGTGTTGATATTGCATACTACTACGGGCTAGGCATTTTCTTCGAAGTGAGAGACAGACCTCATACCGCAATTGTTTTCCAGCTACTGATATTACGGGTACATGGCTGCTAATTGTGCACAGCCATTGGGAATGGGATAGCTGGAGCTGAGCTGATTAGCCGCTAAGCTAATATAGCAACTGTCTGATGCTAAGTAACATCAGTGAGTAACCAGGTTTTAGTTCAGATCTTGTGTATTATTATTACGTTGACATTAATATTCACCAGACTAATCAACCATCGACTTCATTCATGCGCCGTGTTCTTGTTTCTTTGATAGTCAAGAATTTCCTTGATGTTACGTACCTGGTTAACATCGTAGTAAAATGTAATCCAACACTGAGACTTTTCTTTCGCCGAGTGGCAGCTGTCTTCATCTGGGGCGGGACATGACTGAATGGGTGTTTCTGATTTGTCAGCTGTCGTCCTTACACCGCATGGCATGCCCCAAGCGTTTACAACACAGAATTCCAGGTTCTCCACTCCAAAATCGGCAGCTTCAAAACGATTGATTATTTTTATTTTTTTTACCAACAACCAAAAAAAATTAACCGGTTGACGTTGATTCGGTCAAACGGTCATCGGTTAACATCCCTAGAACAGACAAAAGTTCAGGGGTGCTTGCAGAACTGAATTTGACTGTAAATAAGCAGCTTATTATAAAATTTTAAATAATTTATCTAGGCAACATATGCATATGCTTGTAGTGAACAATGTGCCATTTCATTTACTTGAAATTGACCGCACAATCAAGAGAAGCTAAGGTACATCAGAGGAGGATGTGTTGCTTTGCTCTGAAGTCAGGCAGCAGGTTATGTAGATTTGTACTGGCTGCAAAATGGGTAAAAAAATAGATACCCTATGGGTACATATGGCTACTGCTTATAAATAAAAATGTTTTCTGATACAATGTCCGTACAGTAAAATATAGCATATACATGCCCTCAATTATACTCGCCTCATCTCTTGTGAGCAACATCAGGGCTTTGTTCAAAATACAGTGCTGTGAACTAGATCTATTTTCAAAGCACTTGTTCATGAATTGTCTTGGAAGCATTATTTAGTACTAATGAGCACATTTTGTTTTACAAGCATAGTATAAAGACTCCTAAAATAAAATTAAAGCGAATAGCAGAAGTTTGACCAATTTTTCACATTTTGTCAAAGAATTGATCAAATTTATTTAAAAAATTAATTGAAAAACATAAGTACTCATTACAACTCTTGTTGGATGGCTAGAATTTTTAGCCTAAATATCTGCCAAAAAGCTTAAAAAAAAAAAAACTTGACCTTTCAGAAGGACCAAACAAAAGCTGTGATAATCAAAAGGTAAATTTTCTTAAAATAAACACCACTTGCTTGATATAGATTTGGTAGCCTTGGTGAACCACGAGGTGAATTTCGTTTCTTTTTATCTGCTGATTATCTTCCGATACTAAGTTATAACAAGGTTTTTTCCTTATTTCGTTTCTAGTTCTGATTGGTTCCGAAGTTTATCAAGAAATAAACCAAATCAAACTTGATCAGGATAAGTGCTAATTGGTTACGAAGTTTTGCTATTGTTACACTCTTCCTTACATTCTTATACTCGTTCTTGTGTACCTTTTGATAGCACGAGATCAACTGTTCATATCACGATGCGCAATGTGCGATTGTTACACGCCTACATTCTTGCAGCACGATGTAGTGGCTGCCACCTCTATATGAGGCAGTAGCCACAAAAATGAAACTTTGTGAAATACAGCACCTGTTTTTGTTGATCTTAAAGCAGCAGACACAATGTTTAAATCCTCTAACTTCTGTGGTTTCTGATACTATTGTCTCAAGCCTAATGGAACAAACAAAAAAATGGTGCTTTGCTTTAGTAGATAAAATGGATAGAAAAAGCAAAATGTGATAATTATTGTAGTTTGTGCAAATGTCGCACTGAAAAGTGTCGTGTTTGCCTTTTGCACGTCCATGTCCAAGAACTCCATCATGTGACTGAAATATTTTAAACATGGGTTGGAAAGTTCCCAATAATGTTGCACCTCTTCTGCTAAACGCTCCATTTCTAATTTTGCTTCATAGTTGAAATTTAGATGAAGGCTATCATTACACCTAAAACCCTTTCCTTTATCTCTGTGCAGGCCATTTGCAGGAATTGGTCACGTGTCAGTTTTCCCCATAGCAACACGCCCGTGGTGGGCAAGCTAACTTGACGTTCCTTGACGACCATAAGAGTTTGACTGGTGATGCAAGGCAATCCATTTTCTATAATAGCTGTTTTTGCCTTTTCTACTGTCTTGTGTACTTGGAAAAAGTTTGGTTTTAACTTCTGTCGTAAGTTAAAGCAAATCATTGGCTGTAAAAGAGTTTTTTGGACTCAAGTTGGTTGCTGCCGAAAGAAATTCACGTGCAAAATGGTGGATTTCTCAGGTATTTTTATAACCTCTCCTTTTCTACCTTTATCATTCGCATAGTTTTCCCCAAAGCGTTTTAGCGTATTGGGCCCGATACACTTGCTCTGCCTGCCGATACACTTAATCGCTTTAGTTAAAATCCGATACGCTTAGATTTATACCGATGCGTTAAATTTCCTACCCACAAGTAACTAGATACATAGGAGAGCAAATAACAGATCCATTTACATATCGATTGATGCTTGTGTTAAACAAGCAGTCTCTTTTTCCAGTGTTTGTGTTGATTCTGTCAAAGTAATGCTGGTATGTCTGCATGGTATGATGTAAACAAGCTAATCTGTTGGCTGTGTCAAGATCACGTGTTCAAACCGTCCAATAAAAATATCGAAAGAAAACGTCAGACATCCCAGAATTTTCCAATTCATTATAAGCGATCTCATTGGCTGCCGATGTTGTTCCCCACCAGACGGACAAAGCCGACTGATTTTAATAAGCTAGGAGAAGACTCGCTGGACAATTTGATCCACATCAGCATGGATGACAGTGAGATGGACTATGAGAGCGTTGCCCAACATTGGGCCAAGCAGAAGCCAAGGAGAATTAATCTGCTTTAAAGGAGTAGAAAACTTAATTCATTAGTTTGGGTTTGCAGAAAGATTATGTACTTATAAACACGCTCACGAAGTGAAGTTGTCCAAATGTGTCAAATGTAGCATCATTTCAAATAATAATCATAAGCAGTTTTGGCAGCATGAGGTCACTGGGATCCATTTGACAAAAGAAGGCTCCGGATTATTCTTTTGTTAAAGGCTCACAGTGACCTCACACTGCCAAATATGCTTATCATTATTATTCAGAATTATGCTACATTTGACACTTATTAACACTATCTTCATGAAATGTTTTTATAAATACATAATCTTTCTGCAGACTTAAATGTATGAATTAAGTTTTCTTTTCCTTTAAATATGTTTTAATCTTAATCTAGTCCATTTAATAAAGTGCCAAAATTTAAACTTTATAATATGCAGTTGCCTTACTTTTCTTTTCAGTGCATCTTAGTTATGCATATATTATGGTTATTGCATCAGAAACATTCCAAATCATTATAGTAATACAGCAACTTATTTTAAGGTGGCAGGTCTTGGGTTCAGATCCCTTTGTGATCAACAGGAGATCATGATGATCGATTCTCTTCATTGGATTGCATAAGATGGAGCAAACCACTGGTCATATTTTCATGCACATTTTTGTTACAACACTACTTGATCATAGATAATTAGGTGCCAATAATCATGAAGGGCACTGTATATATTGCATTCGTGTTTCTTCTGGGTGGTTCTGCTTTGTGTAATGCTCATGATTCATTTGCTTATGAAAGCAGACACCACAGGCAGCCAGTTATTTCATCATGTGTTGCTTCAGTCCTGGATGATAGTTCTGCTGCGCTTCATAAACGGATCCCACATGTGGATAATCGGGCACCGCATGTACTTTGACTATCCAGGACTTCAGTCTTGTGCTGTTTAAACGGGAGCGTGGCCACAAACGGGAACCTGAGCTCCTTTCATACTGATCTGAAATCAGGTCTGCAGTTTCCATTAGTGGCTATGTTTAGGACCTGGATGGGGGGAGGGTGGTCCGCCTTCCTTTCTGGAGCTCCAGAGCAGTCTGCGGTTTCCAGGCAGTCTTTTACCTGAAGAAAAAATGTTTTGTTTTGTTTTTTTAAAGGAATTCTAAGTCGGAGTTGTCTCATTGAATTAGTTTTAAGTTGCGTATGGTTTTTCCTTTGAATCTGAACAGGATAGAAGTGTTAAACTTGAGTCCTTTTGCTTTGGTGAAGGTGTGCTTTTGTAATGTTGAGAATTTATACTGTTCTAGCATAAAACGATTGGTTTGTGTGTATACACGTGTGTTATGAAGTTTCTTAATGCACCACAGTCCAATATTTAGATACCTTTTTGTTTGTCCTTATTGAACAAATAAATCCAAACTTGACTTTGAATTTAAAGGACCGTAAACATGGTGTTTTCTTTGTTGTGGGGTGTGTCGGTGGCTTTTTGTGGCTGCGTGTGTGGCCGGAGGGTAAACATGCAGAAAGAATAATTAAAGTATGCTGTCTGGCAAACCACTACAGGACTGAAGAGAAACTGATTTTCTCATTAAAATAAATAAGTACATTGTTTTATTATAAGCAGCGAAGGAGAACAACTGAAGAAAGGTGACGTGCTGGTGGGGGGGGGCGCGGGATATCGGTATGTAGTGCTACTTGGCCGAAAATAGGTTGTTTAACTTCAAGTCAACAATGCCATGTCCTCCTGTGTACATGATAGTTATGGATCTGCCGGGAATAACAGTAGCGGTAGCATTGTAACATGTTTATTACAGCCAAAAGGTGTTCAGTGCAGGCAGTGATGAGAGCTGCTGGAGTAAGGAATCTGATCAGGTAAAAAATGAACAGGTCGACGGTAATGTTTGAATCTATATTTTGATAGTTGGCTGTGGGGGTCACTGTTTGATCGTGTGTGTGTATATACCGTGATTACCCTTGTTGCGGTATGTTGATGTGATTTTACAGGTCCAGCTTTGGAGCAGAACTCCACAGTAGTTAACTTTTATCATCAGTGCAAATAAATTGACATTTCTGTCCCGAACATGTCATCACATGAATTGATTTCTGCTCTTTTGTGACCACGCTACATGTGAGAGTAGACGAGTGTCAAGTGATTTTTCAGGTGATGAGCAGCTTTGCATTGTGTGCTGCTTGTATTGTGCAAAACGTAATTGCTTTAGAAAATCCGGTTTGTGTCATTTTGTTCTGTTGCATCATGTTCTGTCTGTACCTTAAGAACAATTCCTACTGGTATACTGGATCAACCATCAGACGACTCTTCTTACTGCTCAGTGTCAGGTTTACTGTTTAGCTCTTCACAGTAAAAACAATGATGCTGTTTATTTGATTCCAGCTTGAAGCACAAGTGCATTTCTCCAACAGTTAATAACTATCTTTGTCTTGCTTCCAGAATTGAATAAAAATCCAGTGGAAGGCTTTTCTGCAGGACTGATAGACGATAATGACCTCTACAGATGGGAAGTGCTAATAATTGGTCCTCCTGATACACTCTAGTAAGTACAGTCTGTCTCCTGGGTTTACTATCCCTGATTTAACTGGAGCATGGAGTAGTGAGTTTATGGGATCAGACAATCTAATAATAAGCAAAGTTTCTGACATTCTCAAAGGTTAGAGCCCAGGTATGGAATCTGAGGTGATGTTGATGTGCTGGTTTTCCCAGTTCAAGCATAATTCTGTCCGAACCAATAATATTGTGGTTGTTGATAATCGGAGAAAAATTTTTTTTGGGGGGGGAATCAAGCAGCTATTTAAAGATCATCGGCAGTGGCCGGAGGTGAAACGTAGAATATCAACTTTATTGTCTAGAAGAACAACCCAAAAAGCGAATTCAATCTTCCTAGTGTCTAATTTGCACCCTTAAATTGAATAAGACTGTGTTAAAATGTACTGTTTTGCCCAATTTCCGAAGGTTTGTTTACATCTCACTTATGCGCACTTTCACCGCCAGGGGACCGTCGTCGTGACATCATTTAAGGCAAACAGACCGAGAGCAGTTCTGTGTTTACTTGCGAACCGAGCACACGTGTACGGACTTTGGTCGTGAGAGGTTGTGTAAAATGTCTGATAGCGATTTTGAAGCAGGAACTCTTCAAATTAAATATTGAGAGGTGAAACCATATGTGTATGAACATATGGCCGTTGCAAAGCAATCGGTGAACGTGGCTCACTGGTTTGACCGTGCGGCCTCGGAATTGGACAGCGACTCGGCCAACTCTGATCACGGTGACCCCGGACCTCAAGACTCGCGCCCAGACAATTTATCCTGGTAGTTACAATAAATTCTTACTTTCATTGTAATACTAAATAAGAGCCCTTTTGAAGAATAATTAAACCTCCGTCCCTAGTGGATATAGGTAACGATTACTTGACAGTGCACCGGTAGGCCACATTAGCCTGCCATTATACTATTTATAGCCGACTCTAAGCGAGGAAATATCCCTTTGTCTCATTTCCACAATGATTGATTGTACAGGATCCCTCAGGATTCTTGACTTGTCCATTGCAAGCAAAAGTAAAAATGTTTGCCTCCAATCTTCTCCTTTTTGCTTGAGCATTGCTAGTCCGTTTCTTCTTTGACTGCTTGATTTTGTTTCACGCGCACACAATCCACTGCCTCCGCCTCCTCTTGTCTTCCGGAAAAAGCCAACCCTCTGGCTTCACGTGCACAATTCACTCTGTCTCTTCTTTTTTTGGAAAAAGCCAACCCACTCGCTCCGCCTCTTTGCCTCTCTCGGAAAAAGGTAAAAACTTCTTCCTGACCCGGTCCTGTTACAGTTCACTGCACAACAATAAGGCATGGTTTCTCTTTGGAAATTCCTGAACGCACGTCTGCACTCAAGCCGAATGGCAATGCAAGTAAACGGAAGTGGACTCAACTCAAGCGGTTTGTGTGTCTTGAATGACGTCACGCGCCGAGTGGTCACGAAATTCGCCGCAATCCGCGCTAACTTGTTTTAATTATTCCTTATTAACAATACTTGGGACCAGAAGAAAATTAGAGGGGTTTTTTAACATGTAAAGTTTCAAATGTGCATAAACTGAAAACCGTTGCCTATGACCTTTTAAGGGTGTTGCTAACATGCTTCAGTGGTATGTATTAAATTTACAAGAACTCTGAAATGAATGGACATAAATGAGCATGCTAGCTAGGAGTGTAGCAAAGTGGGCAGTTTGTGATGTCACTTTGTATTAAAGGTGACGTATCCCTTTTCTACGTTTCCCTGAGGTCTTACTGAAATGTCCGAGACATGATTTGGTCAAAATACCACAAGGATAAAACACTACAGCTCCCTTCTCACCCTGTCTAAACAGCCCTGTTCAAAACAGCTGATTTGAGTGACTGTTCCTTTACATGATTATAAGCCACTGCTCGCCAACCCCACCCCCTCTTTTCCTGGCCAATCAGGTAGCACGGTCCTCATGAATATTCATTCTTAAAGGTAGTTCTCAAGCCATCCCTGTGTCTGAAATCACACTCGTTCACTACTCACTATATAGGGAATTACTATATAGAGGACTCATTGGTAAAATGAAAAAAACGCTTTTGGACACTAGTCTGTTGCGCTGGTATTTGTCATTACTGTCGCACAAAACGTGCCAGATCAGTCGGCTGGTGGGTTTTAAAAATAATAAATGTTGTTTACCAGCTGGGAGGTCCGTATGGTGAAATACCGTGACAGAGGTCTTGAAAGTACTGAGCGAGGCCCTCTGGGCCGAGGTCAGTATTCAAGGCGAGGTGACAGTCTTTCACCATACGACCCACCTTAAGCTGGTCTTTTTTTTTTTTTTTTCTTCCCCCTCTCTTTACCAAATTCTAACAGAAAGGGAGAGCTGAGCTGCCACTTTGAATCCTTATTCACGGCTGTAATGCAAATGGATTCCTCCTTGGTATACAAGTGCACTTCCATGGCAGGGGAAAAAACATTTTGCCGCCTGTGTAGTCCCCTATTTATACAAAATTGAGTCATTCAGGATTCAGCCATGTTTTTGCTTGGCTTTAGCACGTTAGAGGTTTTTAGCTTTCTCCTGAAATGTGGTTGGTTTTTTGTTTGTTTTTTAAATTTCTTCTTCCTCAGGGTAGTAAAACTCGCTTTTGCTGTGAAGACTGTCGTTATCACCATCCATGCTGTAAAATGAATGCTATTCTCCTGAGAACTGCTGGCAAAAATATGGAATCAATTTTGTGCCAAAATGTTCATACAATACTTTTGAAATATCAAACAAAAACAAATCAAAATACAAAAAAAGTAAAATTTTTTTAGACTGGCAAGCAAATTATTCGTGTAATCATGCAAAACATCAGTCTATTACTCTTCAGAAACCTTTTATTTTTGTTCCGCGTCTTTCTCCGTTTTGTTTGACGTAATTTATTTTGGTTGTGATTCCAGCTTTCTCGTTTGCGCTCCCTGACTTTTTGCTTGCAGTTTTGGTACAAACTTCACGTGTGGGTGGGCTGTCCAGGAATGCATTCCCATTGGCTAACTTGTGTTTGACTGCCAGCTACGCTCAGCGATTCCCCCGGAGGCTGTTGCGGCCATTTCCTACTCGGATTCTGGCGGACTGTTTGACGAGTGTAATATCATAGTCGCCACTGAAGTCCACTCGATCCTTGTTTACCGTCAATGGATCGGTCACTCATCAAACAGTCCGCCAGAATCCGAGTAGGAAATGGACGCAACAGCCTCCGGGGGAATGGCTGAGTGTAGCTGTCAGTCAAACACAAGTTACCCAATGGGAATGCATTCCTGGACAGCCCACCCACATGTGAAGTTTGTGCCAAAACTGCAAGCAAAAAGTCAGGGAGCGCAAACGAGAGCTGGAATCGCAATCAAAATAAATTGCGTGGAACAAAAATAAAAGGTTTCTGAAGAGTAATAGACTATTTTGCACGATTACACGAATAATTTGTTTGCCAGTCTAAAAAAAAAATTGACTTTTTTTTTTTTTTTGTATTTTGATTTGTCGTTTTTGTTTGATATTTCAAAAGTATTGTATGAACATTTTGGCACAAAATTGATTCCATACAAAAATTTATAAGATTTTTGATAATCTTGTAAATAAATCTTATTTTAAATAAATAATAATAAAAAATAAATGTTGACAAAATGCTGTTTGTTGTGAACGAGCAAGTCGCCAGAGGTCCATAACCGGGGTCCGTACTGTAGGATGCGGACCTGCTTGCCAGCCAATCAGAGCGCAGGATTTGATGGAAACCACACCTCGGGGGGGAAAAAAAATGCATTTTTTTCGTGGTGCATTTTCTGTCAAATCCTGCGCTCTGGTTGGCTGGCGAGCGGGTCCGTATCCTACGTTACGGACCTCTGGCAACTCGCTCGTTCACAACAAACAACATAGTAGGTTTTGTTTTTTTTAAATAAGTATCAAAAATCTTAACTTTTGCCAGCATTTCTCAGGAGAATAGCATTAATTTTACAGCATGGATAGCGATAACAGTATTCACGGCGAAAGTGAGTTTTACTACCCTGAGGAAGAAGAAATGAAAGAACGTTTTCAGGAGAAAGCTAAAAACCTCTAACTTGCTAACGCCAAGCAAAAACATGGCTGAATCCTGAATGACTCAATTTTGTATAAATAGGGGACTACATAGGCGGCAAAATGTAGGTTTTTGTGTGTGGGTTTTTCAGACCTGTTTACTCCTACGATTTGGCCGTAGTTCCTACGATTTTTCAAAACAAAATACGGACTACGAATTCTTGTCCAAAAACTACGATTTATGGCCGAAGTGTTGCCAAATGTTTCAACAGGTTTCGTCTAAACAGGGGCGCTGCGCCCTCTTACTCTCGGTGTGCGCCCCCTTACCGACTCCGTGAAAACATCCCAGCAACACTACGTGACAATGTGTCTGATCATCAAATACGATATAATTGCTCCAAAAACATTCCAATCATAGTAGATACACTGCCAGACGGTGCAAAAACAATCCGAATTGGCGTTTTCCAGACTGAGGTGCCATGTTTAGTTGTTTACTTGTCGCGGCTGCTCTCGCGAGATTTGACATGGGTTACATACAAGGTCAGCTGACTTGTAGAGCGAGATTTCTCGAGACTGAATGACCTTTCGCCCACCGGCGCAGGAGCTTTTGACAGAAGTAGTTCGCGAAGTTGTTTTTGTTGACACTTGGGCATTTAAAGATGTCATCCCGCGGCACGAAGCGGAAGAAAGCCAAAGACTGTCCAGGGCAGAAGAAGATTACTTCTTTCTTTTTCAATGTTGACAGACAATTTGTTACAATTTCCCTCTGATAGCCTCAGAATGTCCCATTGGAGCCTCAATTTTTCAAAGGCTTCGCACGGCGGGGACGGACAACCAGCACCCCCCCCGCTTCACTCCCTTGCCATGGTGAGCGCCCTCATACTAAATTTTTCTAGAAAAAACCCTGTTCATGACTTACTTTATAATCATATTTATTGTGGGAATCAAACATCGATCGTATAGTCATGGGCGCGGCCATGTTTAATCACGTTTAAGCCACGTTTACCGTACGTTGCATTGTGGGAAGGTTCCATTGTTTCAACTTTGGTTTCTGAGCACACAATCATGGCGGCCACGAAGCGAAAGGCCGATGGCATTAAATGACTTGTGATTTGTTAGTAAAGAGTGTGAAATCAGTATAGCTGCCAATCAAGTATTAAGTAGCCTATTAGAGCATAGTATGGTCTCTGAAATTTTTTCTTACTGTAGCATCCTAAATAAGTATTACTGCTAGTCTTCTGGTTATTTCAGAGATACTGAAATAATGAAATGTATGAGCAGTCAACAAGTAGACCTTTAGAATCTAGGCTTGGTAATATGAGGATTATGGAGCAGATCTAGAATCTTACATGGGTTTGCTTTTTGGTTCTCACAGGTGCTTAACTTGACAGAAAAAATAAGACCAGTGCTAGATTTTAATTTTTTAAATTTTGTTCATGTAATCTATCACTTACTTTCGACTTGAATGAGTACTATTATCTAATAGGCTGCTTTCTACTTTTTGTCTTCGATACAATACATAGATTGGACCCCAGTAAAATTCCTACTGACAGCTTACCAAAACTACTGACAAGATACTGCAAGACTACTGACAGGGCAAATTTGGGGTAAACAGGTCTGTTTTTTTTTTTTTTTTTTTTTCTTCCCCCCCCCGCCATGGAAGTGCACTTGTGTACCAAAGAGGAAGCCATTTGCATTACAGCTGTGAATAAGGATTCAAAATGGCGGCTCGGCTTGGTCTTCCCTTTTGGGCGCTCTCGTACATACATTTTACCAGCTTAAGGTCGGTCCGTATGGTGAAAGACCATGACCTCGGCCCAGAGGGCCGTATTTCACGATACAGGCCTCCCAGCTGGGAAATAACACGTATTTTTGTAGTGATGTACTGAGTGTATTTCTCACATTTTAATAAAAAGTATCTGCATCTTTCAGTTTTTCTAAATCAAGGCTGAATACTTTCTTCTTTGCTGCTACCTTTTATTAAATCAAATGAGACACTTGATTTTTCAATGAAACTGCAATGCATGATGGGATATATTACTTTGGTTGGTGACCATTGGTTGTGCACTACTTTTCGTGATGCATCGTGGGATACTTGGAGTGCACTATACAGGGTGTAATAATCCTCGCTATTATTTCGGGCAGCACTACAAAATGGCGTCATCACTATGTATTGCCCTATATAGTGAGTAGGGAGCGATTTCAGACACTGCATGAGTGGAGATGCTCAGATGAGGAAGCAGTACAATTCTAATGAGCCCCATTTGTTACATAGAAAGCAGAGTCTAATCTGAACGGCTTGATGAAGCACATGTTTTCTGAAATAGGAAGCTGAAAAGAAACTGACTGGGTGTCTTATTTGAGTTTGTTGGTTCCGGATACCCAAATGTTTGTGCACAAAGCACTGAAAGTGAGTTGTCATGGGTCCCGTTTATGATGGCTCCAAGTGCATGTTCTTGTAATAATGCAGTTATTGAGTGGTGTGGGGTGGGGGTTTCTTTTTTTTTTTATAAAATTAAAAATTTGGAAATTAACAATCATAATGTTAAATGGCACATCTGTATTTGGATTTAATGTGCTTTCATCTCACTGAATAGCCTTTTGATATGACTTTTCTGCTGATTTTTCTTTGGGGGGGTATTAATATTTAGATGCAACAACATGTTGCATGTCTGAAGCTCATTGTCATTTGTTTTCCTGATTATTATTAGGCCACACCAATTTAATTAGTTGGTTCTCGGATTTTTTCAGGAAAAATATGAAGTGAGCGAGCGAAATAAAAATTTAAAAAATACTCTGATGGTAAAATTAGCGGTGGAAATAGAGAGCAGTCATACGCGTGTGTCTCGCACTCACTACATAAGTCGGCAGCCCTGCTCAAGAGGGATGCTACCCAGAAAAAATTAACAAGGGAATAAACCCAGTAGGCCTACAGTAAATTTGTCATGTATTGTCCTTGTCAGCAGGGCTAGCTCTGGCTACACGTCTTATCAGGCAAACCAGTAAACAGAGAGGCTAAATAAACGATTGAATTATAGTCAATTGAACATCTACAATGCACAGAAAAAAAGATTTGACCAGGAGTAGGCTACTTCTGATGGCTAAATACTTGGAATGATTTTTTGTTTGCCCCTCACATCAATCAATGAAATATATAAATCATACCCACCTCCAGAGTTGTTATCCAAGTTGGTACATTGCAGGGTAACAAGCTCACTGCATCTTGAGTACAGCTGTGCAAAGTTTTCCCCCTCTTGAATTTCGACACACCTGTCAAAGATTTTACGCTTCTGTTCGCTGAATATCCTAACAAACGCAGGCTTTGCAGGATTCCCCTCCACAGGCATGTTTCTTCCACAGGTCTTTATCTAAAGTGAAAGGGACGATTTGATTGTTCAAAATACTGAAGACTGCAGGTTGAGGTCACGTGACGTCGAAAACCAATCAGCCACGATGTTTTTCTGTTGGTGGAAGTTTGACTTCGATTTTATTTATTTTTTTCATTTTGCATTTTCTTCAAGCGGTGATTCCGAGAACCAACTAATCGAATTGGTGTGGCTTTTATTTATTTTATTTTCCCTTCACTTTCTAAACATATGTTTCATGTCTACAGTGAAGGTGGAGTGTTCAAAGCCCATCTCACATTTCCCAAAGACTATCCTCTCAGGCCTCCCAAAATGAAATTCATCACAGAAATATGGCACCCAAATGGTAAGAACAGTTTGAGTTCCCTTAAAATTGAAATTCACTGATTAGCCCCTGTGCAATATCACTTAAATGCCAAATGATTCAAAATTGTATCACTTTACAGTAATTGCATTATTTATAATTTGGCAAGTAGAATACTTTATGAACGATCGAAAATAGTACTTTAGAAAGACTACATTGGAAACTATAGGCCCCGATGTAGAAACTCAACACGACAAAACTGAATACACTGATCACTCGCATACAAGTGAGTGAACCTGTGAGCATCGAAACAAAATTGAGTATACCTGTGACTTCCAGTTAGCCTAACTGCATGAAAATGGTTATAAAATGACCTATGAACACTAGAACTTTCTCAATTTTGGACCTATGGGCTGTGTACCTGCATGTCTGCTTCATTGCTCCACATGTAAAAGAATTGCCAGAGGAGTTGAAAAATCTGATTGAGAGACTTCATAAAGATACAAAAGGATACAGGAAGATCCATGACCAGCTAAAAAAAAAAAAGTCAAAACGCAGTTGCAGCGGTAATCAGGAGGTATTGAACAAGCCATATCACTAATCATAAAATGTCACGGACAGTGTGCTACTTGTGCAGTCAAGCTCTGAAAAACAGCCGGCTGAGTGCTTCAGACTTGGCACAGGATAGAAATCAGTCTCCGACACCGCAATAGACGGTAGGCATGTAATGATGAATTGTGATTCAAATTGAAATAAATTAATTACTATTAGTGTGCATAATTCCCCACACACACACACACACTGTAATTGTGGTGTTTAGAGAGTACAGTAGTGGGAATACATGTGACTTCACTGCGGGGAGAGTGATTTTGTACAAATAAACTTAAGGAATCTGAGCTCTCTTCACAGGCTACTAAAGAAAAGAGAATAAAAATGGTAGTGTTAAAACGTTCAAGAACATTTTATGTAGAAAACCCATTTATTAACTTTTTTCCCTCGTTTTTAATGACAGGAATATTTTAGTTAATGGGCTACTATAATTTACGCCAACCTTTCCATATGTGGGTCAATGATTGTTGGTTATTAAGAAAGTGATTTTTAACTTGACAAAAGGAATATTTAAGTTGATTTTTGCATTTTTATTGGTAAGATTTTTCTGTGGGTGGGTTTTTTTCTCTCCTCCCCAAAAATATAATGGGAAAATTGCATTATGAATAGAATCATGAATTTGGTGAATCATTACATGCCTAATGGACAGTGTTGGGGGTGACAACCTTGCTTGCTCTTTGGGACAAAACTGCAAGATTAAACTTTGCTAAAGAACATATAAAAAGAAGCCTGACGAATTTTAGCATCCCGTTCTTTGTTCAGATAAGACCAAGCTAAATTTGTTCAGCTCTGATGGGATCCAACGTGTTGGGCGTGAGCTTGGCCAGGACTACCACAGTGAATGGATAGTCCCCAGGCAGACAGTAAAGCACGGAGGTGGGGGTGTGATAATGCGGCCCTGCATGAGAACAAAGTGTTGGAGATGACCTTTTATAGATGGTATCGTGAATGCATGTGGATGTACCAAAATACTGGCCAACAAGATAACTCCCAGTCTACGGAAGCTTGAAAAGACGAATATTGATGATGATCCAAAGCACGCTGCCAAAATCCTGCATGAGCTTCTGAAGATGATGAGTGAAAAATGCGACCTGACCAAGTGTGTTGCCTGACTTGAATCTGGTAGAATTTTAAATAGAAAAGGCAACACGAGCCCTCCAGCAAAGAACAGCTGAAAAAACGGTCTCTGAAGAATGGCAGAAGATCTCGCCTTTTGAGTGTCCTCAAAAATAAAGGTGGACATATGAAGTATTGAAAAATAAGATTTGAATCCAAGTATTGAAAGATGCACTGACTTGAGTTCCTACTGTGTGGGGCCAGTATTTAATATAATAGTTCTAAACTGTTAGGTTTTTAATTTTGCATAAGGGTAAATGCTCGATTGTTCAACTGAAGTGATGTAATTGCTATAAGGTGGTAGAGTTTTGAATCATTTGACATTTAAGTGATCTTGCACAGGGATGTGCTTGTTTCTGTTGTATACTGTATGTCTCTTAAATACAGTTTGAAGTTTTAAAAACCCTCTTTTGCCTGTATGGCAAACTTGAAATACCACTAACCTAACCATTTTATATATCTTTTGAATTTATGATTGACACCTGGTGTTAACATGTTCTGGTAGACCTGATTGTAAGTGGACAGTGAGTACTAGGGGTAACTGTACACACATTCATCATACCGGACTGTTTCAGTACAGTGGTGTTTGAAAAGTTTGTGAAGCCTTTAGAATTTTCTATATTTCTGCATAAATATGACCAAACCATCAGATTTTCACAAGTCCTAAAAGTAGATAAAGAGAACCCAGTTAAACAAATGAGACAAAAATATTATACTTGGTCACTTATTTATTGAGGAAAATGATCCAGTATTACATATCTGAGTGGCAAAAGTATGTGAACCTTTGCTTTCAGTACCTGGTGTGACCCCTTTGTGCAGCAATAACTAAACATTTCCGGTAACTGTTGATCAGTCCTGCACACCGGCTTGGAGGAATTTTAGCCCATTCCTCCATACAGAACAGCTTCAACTCTGGGATGTTGATGGGTTTCCTCACATGAACTGCTCGCTTCAGGTCCTTCCACAGCATTTCAATTGGATTAAGGTCAGGACTTTGACTTGGCCATTCCAAAACATTCTTTAACCATTCTTTGTTAGAGCGACTTGTGTGCTTAGTCATCATCTTGCTGCATGATCCCACCTTCTCTTGAGATTCAGTTCATGGACGGATGTCCTGACATTTTCCTTTAGAATTCGTTGGTATAATTCAGAATTCATTGTTCCATCAATGATGGCAAGCCGTCCTGGCCCAAATGCAGCAAAGCAGGCCCAAACCATGATACTACCACCACCGTGTTTCACAGCTGGGATAAGGTTCTTATGCTGGAATGCAGTGTTTTTTTTTTTTTTTTTTTCCTCCAAACATAACACTTCATTTAAACCAAAAAGTTCTATTTTAGTCTCATCCACCCACAAAACATATTTTTTCCTATAGCCTTCTGGCTTGTCCAAATGATCTTTAGCAAACTGCAGATGAGCAGCAATGTTCTTTTTGGAGAGCAGTGGCTTTCTCCTTGCAACCCTGCCATGCACACCATTGTTCAGTGTTCTCCTGATTTGTGGACTCATGAACATTAACATTAGCCAATGTGAGAGAGGCCTTCAGTTGCTTAGAAGTTACCCTGGGGTCCTTTGTGATCTCGCCGACTATTACACGCCTTGCTCTTGGAGTGATCTTTGTTGGTCGACCACTCCTGGGGAGGGTAACAATGGTCTTGAATTTCTTCCATTTGTACACAATCTGTCTGTCTGTGGATTGGTGGAGTCCAAACTCTTTAGAGATGGTTTTGTAACCTTTTCCAGCCTGATGAGCATCAACAAAGCTTTTTCTGAGGTCCTCAGAAATCTCCTTTGTTCGTGCCATAATACCATGGGTGCAAGTTTTCCGGCATGTGCCAGAAGCTCCGGTTTTTTCGGTTCTGAAAGTCATTTTTCCAAATCGTGTAAATCCGTTGAGATTTTCGGGGGGGGGTATAGGGGTGGCCCTCTCACTGTCTCACTCTCGGCGTATGACCGGGTTACCGCGGTACAGTCTCTGCACGAGACAGATCTTTTCATCTCGCCTTCACCACAAACCTCATTCAATTTATACGCCGCTCACCGACTAGCGGTCCTGACTAGCCCATTGTTGTACATGTGTGATATGTTTCGCGCACGTAGCATATTGTTCGACCAAATCAACGCAGCTATTCCCATGAGTCGCTGTTTCTTTTGGTGCAAGTTAGAACGGTGCTTTTGATTGGCTCACTGTTAACTGCTGTCCAATGAAATTTCAGCTTTTATAATAAGCCTTATTTCGCTTCCCTCTGGTTGCTGATCAAAATGTCAATGAAGTTTTTATCGGAAGGCTCCAATACAAAAGAATTAGAAAAGATGTCTAGAAATAAATGGGAATGGTTAAGCGAGTGTGACAAAAACGGTGACAAATGGGGGAATATGGCTGAGAAAACTGGACGTCCTGGGAGTTGCATATTGTGACTGCTGTACAAAGACTATCAAGTACGGCTCCAGCGGGAAGAAGGGACTTAAGTCATGCCGATGAGACTAATCACTTTTCTGATTTTTGTGCTATGTAGTAATAAGTGAATTCAAAACATTTGTTGGTGATTTTAAATTGTCATCTGATATTGTGTGATGTGCAAATGCAATGTGCTTTCTTCTAGAATTGAAATTATTCATCACAACTATCTGCTTTTATAAACTTTTGACATTTGATTACCTTTCAGTTGTTAAATAAAAGTAAGGTAGGTCTTGAAATAAGTGTTAGCTTTTTTTATCTTTTCTAATGTGGTTGTTAGGTTAAACTCATTTGTAGTCAGTAATGGATTATAAAATATAGATATTTTTGTATATGGAAAGCTGAATCTTCTTTGCTAAAATCCAGAAGTTTCTGAGGACATCAAGACATGCGGCCCCTTATTTTAACTCAAGCTGTGTATGTATTGTAAAAAAGGTATCCCAGCAAAAGCATATTAAAAATGGTTGTTTCAACATTTAAATTAGTAGTTGCTAGATGTTTTGAAATTAAGCCTTGTACTTGAAATATTATTTCAGATGAATTGATAATGTATTAAACATTTGATGTGAATTTGCAACTCGTATAACTATTAATATTGTGTTTGCATGAGAGACGACCATTTTAACTTGTAATTTAAATTTTTTTTCAAGCCCTAAGGGGGGCTCAGACTTGTCACGTTTTTGAAAATGTTATACTTGCACCCATGTAATACACTTCCACAAACATGTGTTGTGAAGATCAGACTTTGATAGATCCCTGTTCTTTAAATAAAACAGGGTGCCCACTCACACCTGATTGTCATCCCATTGATTGAAAACACCTGACTCTAATTTCACCTTCAAATTAACTGCTAATCCTAGAGGTTCACATACTTTTGCCACTCACAGATATGTAATATTGGATCATTTTCCTGAAATAAATGACCAAGTATAATAATTTTGTCTCATTTGTTTAACTGGGTTCTCTTTATCTACTTTTAGGACTTGTGAGAAATCTGTTTTAGGTCATATTTATGCAGAAATATAGAAAATTCTAAAGGGTTCACAAACTTTGAAGCACCACTGTAGATGTGTACTGAATGCCGTCTTTAACAGTAGATCACGGTAGGCTTTTTTTTTTTTTTTTTGGCGCATGCGGAACATGCTTCAAATCAGAATTCCCACACAAACATTAAGTGGCTGACTGTATATGTAGTCTCCACTGCTCACTTTGAGCACACAACACGTACAGCCAAGTTCATGAACATCATGGCTAATGTGGAGGAAAAGGAGAAACTCTCACTCGTTTGGATCCAAGCAGAGAAAAAGAATCTTTGTTGGTTTCTCAATGCAAAGAGAAAATCGGAGCCCAAAAAAATGGTTCGGGTGGGAGCGCACCGCCCCTCTTTCTTGATGGCCTTTTATAATCCTTGTGGAATATTTAACAACCCTTACCCAATCAAAAGCAAGGATTTAAGCTCTTTCCGTAGAAGGAATTGTCCTTAGTTTTGTTTTGTGTATATAATTAATTACTTGAATATTTTGTAGACTCAGGGGACCAACCTCCATTGTTGCTAATCTCTTCCTCCACATACTAAGCGTTTCGCGCGCGCACTGACTGTGCCGGGTTCATGAACGAGTCATGACCCCCCCCCCCCAGGGCTTTACTAAAAATTCCATTACAGTGAACAAGAAGTCAGAGCTTGAAATCCTGCCCTTATCATTAAGGTCTCCTGTTTGGGAAAACTTTGGTTTCCCAGTGAAATACAATGATTGACAAAGATGAGTGGATAAGACAAAAGCAGTGTGCTGACATTGATTCACTAGTAATCCAGTATGCTTCTAGCAACACGTCGAACTTTATTACTCTGTTGTAATAACCAGCAGATCTACCCTTTCAGAGGACAAAGTGGACAAGTTAATCCCCCCGAAAGTTGAATGAAACGGAACAGGGTTATAAGCTGGAACTGTTAATGCTGCACTTTAGATAAAATGGAAAAGTTAATTTTCTAGACGGAGAGAGCACGAGATCTGAGCAAGGGCACAAGCTAGAACTGTTGTTGATGCCCTTGTCAGTATGTAAAAGTTCACTTCATTTTTATTTGAGAATCTTTATTTATTGAAGTTATCGGTGGCTTGTGCAGTTTTAGGGTTTTTTTTTTTTTTTTTTAACCTCAACCAGGATGGAGTCCACCAGGGGGCGAGGTATTGTTTTCGGTCAGGTTTGATTGGGGGGCGTTGGTTAACAATATTATGGGAAAACGGCTGGACCGATCTTCATGAAACTTTCAGGATAGGTGGGCATTGGTTTCGAATAGAACCTCCAACATTTTGAGGGTCATCTGGTCAAGGTTACCAAAAAGGTCAATTTTTTGTGGCTACTGCCTCATATAGAGGCGTTAGCCACTATGTCGTTGTGCTGTAAGAATGTAAGTGTAACCTTTGCGTGCTGCGCATGCACGTGTTTTTGATTAAAATAGCCAGTAAGTGTATACAATTCACTTCACCATTTGAAATAAATGGACTCGACTAAAGAAATCGCTTTCAGGCATGTTTATGCTTATTATAGAGGGAAAGTGCATTCCACTGAGCTCTAGTGCTAGGCCATTTCCGGGAAATAAGAGTTTGGGTCATGGTGACAGTGTGTGTATGTCAGCTTCGGTTTGGAGGTTTGTTTCGAAAACTGTAAGAAGTAAGAGTAAAATAAAGTACAGACACCTGATCTCCCCAACAGCAACAATGAACCACTTCATTGACTGCCTCTTTGCCATAGCTAGGGAATATGCAATTGTTAACTGTGTGGAAATTGTGCTGAATGGTAGAGCTCTGCACTGCTAGGTTAATGGATAAAGGCAATGCTATGAAAGCAGGTGCTTTTCATGGCTTCTTTCATTGTCTCCTCTTTTCTCCTTTTATTTGTAAGTTTCGTTTGCAGACCATGTGCTTGAAGCATTTGAAATGGCCTGGACAGGTACATGAGGGAGGAATCAGGAATGTTTCTACCTGAAAATAAATGGTGCAGAAGGTGTATAATAAATGTGCACTGCACTCCTCCTCCTCCTCCTCCTGTAGAAATGATGTATAGCATTCGATCACAGGTGGTCACTGTCCAAGACGGATGTTAACACCAGGTGTGAATCAGGCCTTTGACATGGCTAGCCATGCATCAGAGCCTAATCTAGGGCACATAATGCGCGGTTTTTATCTGTCTGTCGCACATCCACTTTTTGGGCGCGAGAGTGATATCGCGTATCTATTCATTTTGTCACGCATTTATAAGTAGAGAGCTTGTAGTCGCGTTTTTACTGAATCTTGTGCATATCAATTTGTCAGTACCCGCTAGCAAGCACTGCGGTAAATACAGCGTTGTTTACACACCAATCGGAAAATATCGGAAAGGACTGAAGTATTCCGAATGGGTTATTTAGCGGGTAAAACAGTTTTGTGAACTATATCATTGGTCACTGAACCGGAAGACAGTGTATCTCAACCAATCGTGTGAAGTGTTTTAAAAATACCCAAAAGCACATGGCATATCATTCTGTCTCATCCAAACATAACATTCAGAGCCTCCAGGATTTCGCGATTTGCAACATCAATGCAAATTCAACCAATCCCCATGAATTCAGGGTGGTGTTGCAATTCTATCCAATCACCACAACTTTCCCTCAAATTTGACCAATCGTTGGCATTGTCTTGCGGTGACGTCGACAAACTACCTTCCGCCTTAGTTCCGTGTATACGTTCAAGAGAAGCAGCATGTGCGCAGTGTTGCCAGATTGGGCGGTTTTAAGTGCATTTTGGCGGGTTTTGAACATATTTAGGCTGGAAAACGTCAGCAGTATCTGGCAACACTGCATGAATAGGCTTAAATTCTGTTACTGAAAGTGTGTTTATGTTTACAGTGAAGCACTGTGTGCAGTTATTTTTTTTTTTTTTTTTTTTTTTTTTTACTTAATTAATGGATGCCAACATTTTTGCCAAAATGGTATTTTATTTTCCATTGTTTAGGCAGCTTCAGCATCATACTGTGAGATTCTGTTCAAATTGTTTTGTTTTTTTTTCTTCTATGAAGCCTGAGCCATTTATTTTATTAGTTTATAATTATTGTTTAATTTAGTCTTCAGGAGAGACTGCCTGCACACAGTACTAGTATTAATAGTTGTTTTTTTTTTTTTTTTCTTACATGAAAGCTGAGGCATTTATATTATATTTTAAGGTAACTTCATGTTGTGCTGTGAGGTTCTATGCACTTTAACTTTTGAACCAACAGGTGCATTTGGATAAGTAAAGCCTATTTTTCTGCATTTTTGTAGTCCTGGTAATCTTACACATTCTACATGATTGCTAGTTTTTTTTTTTTTAGTAATTTGTTTAATTTTTCTTGTTGAAAGTTCAATTTAGCATTATGTTAATGATATTCTAAAAGTAAAGATTAATAAAACTGTTCTGTTTATAGATGTACTCTTGAAAATATCTACCAATGTATTACTTATTTTTCTGTCCCCACTAACTGGAACAAATGAGGGATATTTTTACCCATGTTAATATTTTCTGTCCCCTGTTTCTACAACTAGTGAGGAATCTGTCCCCTATTTTCAAATTCCTAGATTAGGCTCTGTGCATGATGTGATCCGTCTTCCACTCTAGTTCATGCTTTCTAATTTCCTGTTCTTGGTCTTGTTTCTAGTTGACAAGAACGGTGATGTTTGTATTTCTATTTTGCACGAGCCGGGGGAGGACAAGTACGGCTACGAAAAGCCAGAGGAACGTTGGCTTCCCATCCACACAGTGGAGACCATCATGATTAGTGTCATCTCCATGCTAGCTGATCCTAATGGAGACTCTCCTGCCAACGTGGATGCAGCAGTAAGTCTCCCTTCAAGAAGGAACCCAGTTTAGAAATGGTGTTACTTTTCATAAAGTCTGCTGGCAGTGAGCTGGTGGTTAGTATTGCTCGGCTTGCAATGAAGAAAATCTATCCACTTTCAGCTTTACTAAAGAAGACTGTTATATTTCAGAAAGAGTGGAGGGAAGACCGACATGGTGAATTCAAGAGGAAAGTTGCCCGTTGTGTACGAAAGAGCCAAGAGACAGCCTTTGACTGATATTCATCCAGCAGCTTGTAGCGTCACTATTTTCAGGGTAAGTGTTGGACTTTGCCCATGTGCTTTTGCAGCCAAGATCCCATGACTTGTTTATCTTTGTGTATCCAGCAAGTCTTGCTCAGCTGTATATTCACTACTAAGGAACAAATAAAGGTTGTCCAAACATAATGCAGGGGTTTTTATTTATTTATTAAATCCTGCCTTTAATCTTGTGCAGTGTGTCCTAAGCCAGATAAACAAAACCTGACTAGTGGAGCCTGGTTATTCAGAAGGGGTGTGTGTTGGCACGAAGCGATTGTGTCATGGGTAACCTGTTTGAACAGGTTCAGGGGAGCAGAGTTGGCATTCCATGCACAAGGAGTTGATGTAGAAAGCATGCTATTTTTATTCTCCGTTCAGGTCCTGAGTGATAATCTAAAGTGTAATGTAGCCTAGTCATGCTGATTAAAACTTGTATTAAAATTCCAATAACCTGCATTGTCTTGCATTTGAAAATTTAATTGGTGTACAAGTTTTTAATAACGTTTGTTTATATGCCCACATTAATGATTCTTGTTGCAGATATTTGTCTTGTGTAACCTGGGAACAATATGAGTGCTCCGAGAGCACAATATCCCCCGCTGGCAGCTCTGCCATAACGCTGGTAGAATGCGACTGAATTGAACAAAATTACAATATGCCTATTACTGACAAAGAATCCGGTCATGTTTTTCATGAAATTCCTCCCAAAATTGAGAGGGGAGTTGATTTTCATAAGGTGAGTACCCTTCCTGGGACGGACTGACATCGCCACGACATAATCCCGCTTCAGGCCTTTCGGGCAGTGGGGGATAATAAAAAATTGAGGGAAGTTGATTTCAGAAAGCAAGCACACCTTGATGAAATTGCCAAAGTACAAGTTTGTTAATAATCAAGGGTATAACTCGCTGGTAAAATTTGCCCAAATTAAATTAATTTTAAATCTGCACATAACGAAGCCTTTTGCCAAGTTTTGTGAAACTGTGAGTGGAGTTGATTTCAGAACAACATACACCCTCGTGAAATTGTCAGTTATTTAATCAAGGGGCAAAACTCTAGTAAAATTATTCACAACGAAATTAAATCACAATATGCATATTACAGTCTTATAACAAGGCCTTTTGCCAAGCTTCGAGAAATTCGTCCGAAATTGAGGAGTTGATGTCCGAAGGCAAAGTACAAGGTTGTTAAGGGCCATAACCCTAGTAAAATGGGACAGAATTGAACAAAACAATGTGTATTACTGATGTATAACTACCTCTTGTCAAGTTTGGTGAAATTCCTCCAACAATTGTGAGAGGACTTGATTTCAGAAGGAAAGCACACACTCATGAAATTGTCAATTATAATTTTGTTAATCAAGGTCTGTAACTCTGGTCAACTGCGACTGAACTTGATGAAATTTACAATATGCGTATTACCGACATCATATAACACAGAATCCTGCCAAGTTTTGTGAAATTCCTCCAAAATCTGAGGGGTTGATTTCAGAAGGTAAGCACCCTTCCTAGGACAGACGGAAATCGCCACAACATAATCCCCCTTCGGGCCTTTCAGCCAGCGGGGGATTAAAAAAAAAAAAAACGCTCCTGACAGTTGGGCCAAATTTATTCACCATTTATGCTCACTACAGTGGGTATAACTTGAAGCTCTAGGACTCTGCAGTTTTATGATACTTATAGGAAATGGGCTACTTGTGTACAGACAGGTGACCTAATTAAAGGAAAACCTGTGGCTCTGTTATGCTGGTGTGATTTTTAGAGTTCCTTTAGAGCAGCCTTTCTCAACCGGGGTGCCGTCTGGCTTTGCTAGGGGTGCCGTCAAAATTGTATATTCTAACATTGAAATTAAATAAAATGAATTAAAATTCCAAAAAAACAATAGTTACACAAATGCAGATCATCGCTGCCTCACACATTAAAATTTGTCTCCCGGCCCCCTTTCCCATGTCACAACGTCATTGCCGGGGTCAGTGCATGGTCAACGTGACTGCGTATATTTTATATGGGGGTGCCTTGAGAATTTGCATAATTCTGAAGGGTGCAGTGACTGAAAAAAAGGTTGAGAAATGCTGCTTTAGGGCAAGGGTTATTTTTCATTGCATCTCATTATCTGTAGCCGCTTTATCCTGTTCTACAGGGTCGCAGGCAAGCTGGAGCCTATCCCAGCTGACTATGGGCGAAAGGCGGGGTACACCCTGGACAAGTCGCCAGGTCATCACAGGGCTGACACAGACAACCATTCACACTCACATTCACACCTATGGTCAATTTAGAGTCACCAGTTAACCTAACCTGCATGTCTTTGGACTGTGGGGGAAACCGGAGCACCCGGAGGAAACCCACGCGGACAACATGCAAACTCCGCACAGAAAGGCCCTCGCTGGCCACAGGGCTAGAACCCGGACCTTCTTGCTGTGAGGCGACAGCGCTAACCACTACACCACTGTCATACATAGAATGTAAATGACCTAAAAAAAAAAAATCAAAGCAATGTTCACAAGGGTGGTATAAAACAGCCCGATGCAGAGTAGAGGAGTCTGGTTTGTACCCGATTCATGACTCTGCTTGCACCTGCAGAAATGGCAGCAGCAATGCACGTATCATTAGGCATGTAACAATCTATCATGCAACCATTTCATGTGACGAATTTGAGTGTTCAAATCCTAGAGATGATGAACTTCATTAATAATAATGGCCTGTGTGATCTTTTTCTTCGCTGTACCTCTTAAGTGTTTTATTTGTAATGAATGCAGAGTTCTTCTGAATAACCTTTATCAGATTATGAAACCCTTCCATCCTGATGCAAGTGGTGTCTTCCAGGATGAACACTGCCCCCCCAATTAAAAGGGCATAAGGACTCATGGAATGGTTTAATGAGAATGAAAATGATGCGAGTCATATGGTATGGCATTGTCCTTAGATCTCAACCTTATTCAGGATGTATGGGAGAATAAGGGCTGATGTGCTCTTAACACCATCAGAACACTAATTTGAAGGAATGTACTTTGGAAAAATGTCCCTCCTCCTCTCTCTGGGCCCTCACCTCACTCGTACTTTCTGCACTGCTGCCCCCCACCCTGTCACGCGTCTTTGTTAATCATGTAAAAGTATACCAAGCCTGATCTGTTTTCTTCCCTCCAGCAGCAGGTTTCATTTAAAAGGGGAAAGAAAAGGTTTTGGGACATTTTGATAGTTTTACTCGACACGAATCTAAGTTGAAATGAAATTAAGATTTGTTTAAATTTTGTGTCCAAGAGAAGTTTGCTTACTATGCATTTGCAACAGTGTAGAAATGGCACCGACTTGTTTTTAATTTTTGTATTTCTGTCTTTACCAGGTATCCAGTCGAGAAACATGGCACGGTTTTCCTGCACTCTACCACCATATTGCCGGATTCTTCTTGATTGAGCGTTGGCAGAAACAAGCTGGCTGCAATAGAACAATAACGGCTCGTACAGATATGGATGGAACGTGCCAAGCAATGCCAACATCCAAAAAAAGAAAAAAAACATTAACATAAGATGATTACGTGTTTTTACGCAAGTTTATGAACTGATACAACTTTCAGGAAAGAAATTGTAAAGACCTGTAAATAGCACAGACATAAAAACCGGATAATATATAAGACTCCTCGTATCCATCCACCGAAACACTTAGTACCAAATAAATAGCGCTTTCTGTAGGTAGAATGAGTCCTGTAAACAAAAAAAAAAAACCTCTTAAACAGAATGGTTAATTTTCCCCTTTCATCCCCTCCAGCAGCTTCTCATGTAGTGCTCATCAGTTCTTTTACAGGTCACGTCGAGGGAGCGGTGTAGCAATGAAAAGGGCCTTTTCCACCCTTGTAGATTTTCATTGTCTAAGCCTCACAATGACAAGCTAGAAACAAACAAGCCGGAAAGGTGTTCTTTATTGGCATGTAGTATTTGAGGGAGGGTTTGATGGCAGGGTGGGTTGTTGGCGCTACTGATGTTCGGCATGCCATGTCATGGGTTGGACACTCACTCGGGGTCACTTGAAGTAAATAATGTAAAGCATGGGAAAAGACTTCTGAAACAGCCGGTGAACGTTTGGATCGGTTTTAACTTTAGGGGCGGGGTGGGACTGGGGACGTGTCCCTGCTTTGGCTTGTAGACAAGTTCTACTAAACAGGCCTGCACCTGTGCTTGGTTCTGCAGTGAGTTTTCAGTGGTGGGACAGCTGACGAGGAAACCCATCAGATGTGATAACCTGCATGTTTAAGCTCATGGGTTTTAATTTGTTTGTTCGTTTGTTTGTTTGTTTTTCTTTTTATTTCAAAAGTGCCTCCAATTTGAAATTGCTTGGCTTGTTGCACCGCCTGCATTGGGTCTGGAGCTGAAAATGAGATGTTAAGAGATCTCTGTGCTCCTTCAGGATCATGTCTGTGTGGGTTTTTTTCCTTTTTTTTTTTTTTTTTTTTTTTAAATCCTTTGTACCAGCAGTAATGGATTATTAAAGATAATTTGGTGTAGCAATAATGTCCCCTTTGGCCATCTGTGTGTAGTGTGAAATTTTCAATATTCGGATAAAATTTAGAAACAAGGAAACAATTATGCCTTTTTTTTTTTTGTGCCCAATGTTTTGAGAGAATTCCTTTGCAGGGCTTTGTTTTTCTTTTGTGTGTTGTCTTTGGTAGGATTCGGTAAGTATGCTTTAACTGTAGGTTTCTCACAAGCAGTTTCTTGGACTTTCTTCTCTCTGTGTGTGTGTGTGTGTGTGTGTGTGTGTGTGTTGAGGGAGTGTGTGTGTTCATGATCCTGCTACTCCCCACAATCCTTTATTCTCCATTTAATTTTATTCTGGCTCTGACAGACTACTGCAGTTCTCTTGCCTAATGTACAAAGACAAAATACTGATGTATATTTTTCATGTTATGGAAGTTGTCTCCTTCTCTAGTGAATTCTTCTAAAATATAATTTTTTTCCAATACTTGTGGTCTTTGTGTATCTGTCTCTCTGTTTGCCTTTTGAGTTCGGCTTCATGTCGTAACTCAAAACACCACTAGAAAATGAGTCCGTCAGTACTGATGGTGAATATGGAGCTAAATGGTTCAGAGTTTAGTGTTCCCAAATCATATATTGCATGTGTTAAGTGCATGAGCATTACTTTAGCTATTAAATATAGAATTCCAGTGTGCGTTTCTCCATAATCAAAGCTAATGAATCTGAGGAAGCAAACTATCTTACGATGTGTATATTAAAGGTGTTGGATAAACACTAAACTTTTTGCAACTAGTGACCATTTTACAGTTAGTGCTTGATATTAAGGTTTGAATGAAGCCAATCGGCTCATAAAATCTCTAGCAAATAGGTTTGTGGACACCTGACAGTCATGTCCGTATGTGCTTGAACATCCCATTTCAAAGTTGGCCCCTTCTTTGTTGTTACTATAACCTCCACTCCAGGACTAGACAATTAACTGTTTAATCCACTTGTCCAGTCAAACAAACAAGACTTGTCCCGACCATAACCTTTTTATTAGTAGTAATGTTCAGTAAAAGGAAAATTATTAACAAAGTTTACTAAAAAGCAGGTATAGTTATGATCATTATGCTTTCATGAGTTCATTTTTCAATAAAACTCTAACTGAAACAAAAACTATCCAATTCCCCATTATAGTGCATGTCGTGTGTAAAACCATTACCTGATCTGCAGTTTTAAGTTAGACTCAGCCAAATTCAGAGCTTCTCAAGGAAATAGTTAAATCTTGATTTGATCCAGTAAAACATGAAGTATTAATTTAGAGAAATGAAACCAAAAGACGACAAGTTGGACGTAAGGGGAACACACTCACTTTGTGAATAAAAACGAACTGTGAGTTCGGCACTGGCAAACTACCCACAAAATGTTTTACGATGTGTGATGGTTAATGTGAACCATACAAAAAAAGACTAAGTCTGAATGAGAAGATTCGCCACAGATATTTTATTGAGGTATTTGATTGCCATGTTTCCAATTTTGATGAATTCAGAGTCTAATCTATAATTCAATATTACACTGTAGTTATCTTTACACACACACCTGCTGTACTTGGCTTCCCTGGAATTTCGTAAACAATAACACAGCCAGATCACTGAGGGGATTGAACTAGTTTTGTTGGAACTTTATTGTTGTAACTCTGGAATAATTGCTATAAAAATGATTTTCAACAATCCCTAAAAGATGCATCAAGCATAATGTATCATTACTATATTGTTTGGGTGGCTGTATGTAATACTGAGTAATTTTCTCTCATCCGTGAGCCAAATTAGATCAGCCTATATGTAGAAAACGTGACCAAACATGTAGACTACTTATACTAGAACAGCGGCTACAATTATTGACAACACAAAGATCTTTTGGCCATTGCAAAAGTAGAAATGACTTCCAATATGTAAATTGTGCATGAGTACTCAAACTTCCACTGGAAAAAAAAGATGAGTTGATTCCCGGTTATTTAGCGTATCAGGTCATGTGACACCGTTCCACAATTATCGACAGTCCAGTTATCGACATCCAGATTTTATTTATTTAAAAAAATCTGTTTGTGGTATTAAGTTTTCATTTAAAATTTGTTTTACACAGACTTTATATTTAGTACAAAAATATATATAATTTTTTTTTTTTAATGTATATAAATGTCTGTGCTTACGGAAATTAAGTAATTTTAATGATTGTTCATTTGTTTACAATGTTTAACCAGTGTCAAATTTTTTTTGTTTCACTTTAAGTAATTTTATAGATCACATTTTGTTAATCATTCGTTGTTTGTATTGATTTGTAGTTTACTGATTAAATGTCAACAGGCAATCGACATTGACCTGGATTTTCATGTGGTTACAAAGGTCGCATGTCATTTCTCGAACCAAAACATAAAATGTCTACTGATATTGTAATACATGGTAGATATTTACAACAAACTCCAAAAAAAAAAAAATTTCTGAATGGAATAGAAATATCTGAATATTTCAAGCATGTAATTTTACAGTTGTAAACATCACTTAATTCCACAGGGTGTCGATAATGGTGGACACCGGTGAAAGTGATCACTATTATCGACACCTCACGTGACTTTTCTCAAACACGCGTTTAGATACAAAATGGCGACTATCAAACAAAAGTGAGAAACAAAGTAGGTTTCGACAAGCTCATGAAATATCGGTGAATTTGATCAGTAAAAGCATGTCCATGATCTTTCCACTTGGGATGGTTAACATCTGGGTTTTCCTCAAATTGCTGATCGTGATAAAAAAAAAAATTCCATGTAACGAGCTGCCATCAGATGACAAGATCAAAGGTCAATAAGGGTCTTCCGGTTGATTGATGAACCAGTAATAACTGTTGTAACTCAAACTCACCTTTTGTAAAATTTGTTTTTTTATTGGTGAATCTGAAAAGGTGTAATTATAGCCACCGCTCTAGTTATGTAAAATGCTTATTACTGTTACTTAACTCATTTTTAATATTCTGTTGCAACTTTAAGCAAGTCTTCAAGGAGTTTGGCCTTATCATGTAGCATTAGCAGTGAGCCAGCTGGTATACAGTGGTGCTTGAAAGTTTGTGAACCCTTTAGAATTTTCTGTATTTCTACATAAATATGACCTAAAACATGAGATTTTCACACAAGTCCTAAAAGTAGATAAAGAGAACCCAGTTAAACAAGTGAAACAAAAATATTATACTTGGTCATTTATTTATTGAGGAAAATGAGCCACTATTACATATCTGTGAGTGGCAAAAGTATGTGAACCTTTGCTTTCAGTATCTGGTGTGACCCCCTTGTGCAGCAATAACTGCAACTAAACGTTTCCGGTAACTGTTGATCAGTCCTGCACACCGGCTTGGAGGAATTTTAGCCCATTCCTCCGTACAGAACAGCTTCAACTCTGGGATGTTGGTGGGTTTCCTCACATGAACTGCTTGCTTCAGGTCCTTCCACAACATCTCGATTGGATTAAGATCAGGACTTTGACTTGGCCATTCCAAAACATGAACTTTATTCTTTAACCATCCTTTGGGAAAACGACTTGTGTGCTTAGGGTCATTGTCTTGCTGCATGACCCACTTTCTCTTGAGATTTAGTTCATGGACAGATGTCCTGGCATTTTCCTTTAGAATTTGCTGGTATAATTCGGAATTCATTGTTCCATCAATGATGACAAGCCGTCCTGGCCCAGATGCAGCAAAATAGGCCCAAACAATGATACAACCACCACCATGTTTCACAGATGGGATAAGGTTCTTATGCTGGAATGCAGTGTTTTTCCTTTTTCCAAACATAGCACGTCTCATTTAAACCAAAAAATTGTATTTTTGGTCTGCTCTGTCCACAAAACATTTTTCCTATAGCCTTCTGGCTTGTCCATGTGATCTTTAGCAAACTGCAGACAAGCAGCAATGTTCTTTTTGGAGAGCAGTGGCTTTCTCCTTGCAACCCTGCCATGCACACCATTGCTGTTCGGTGTTCTCCTGATGGTGGACTCATGAACATTAGCCAATGTGAGAGAGGCCTTCAGTTGCTTAGAAGTTACCCTGGGGTCCTTTGTGACCTTGCCGACTATTACACGCCTTGCTCTTGGAGTGATTTTTGTTGGTCGACCACTCCTGGGGAGGGTAACAATGGTCTTGAATTTCCTCCATTTGTACACAATCTGTCTGACTGTGGATTGGTGGAGTCCAAACTCTTTAGAGATGGTTTTGTAACCTTTTTCAGCCTGATGAGCATCAACAAGGCTTTTTCTGAGGTCCTCAGAAATCTCCTTTGTTTGTGCCATGATACACTTCCACAAATGTATTGTGAGGATCAGACTTTGATAGAGTCCTGTTCTTTAAATAAAACAGGGTGCCCGCTCACACCTGATTGTCATCCCATTGATTGAAAACATCTGACTAATTTCACCTTCAAATTAACTGCTAATCCTAGAGGTTTGCATACTTTTGCCACTCACAGATATGTAATATTGGATCACTTTCCTCAATAAATAAATGACCAAGTATAATATTTTTGTCTCATTTGTTTAACTGGGTTCTCTTTATCTACTTTTAGGACTTGTGTGAAAATCTGATTGTTTTAGGTCATATTTATGCAGAAATATAGAAAATTCTAAAGGGTTCACCAACTTTCAAGCACCACTGTAAATAATCTGCACGTGATGCTGTTAAACTCACCTCAACATGGTTTGGTAATCTTTTACAATCGATTACCCCACAATGGGTAATGCTAAAGTCACTGTTACAAACAGTACAGTGTGCAACACTCTCGTTATTTTTACCTTTATGAGGCAAGGGTACTTTTCATGTAGTCTGAAGTGAAGTGGGTTTTGTATTTTCGTGTTTTTGGGGCACTCTGCCATGATGCTCCTGGAGTCACTGAACTGATGGACTCTTGGCCCAGGAGAGAAGATGTAAATCCCACCCACACAACACTGATTGGTCTACTTAAGACCGAGCAATCAGGGCTCTTTCTCTCTCGCATGTGCTCTTGTTCGCTCGCTCTAGATTGCGGGATACTGTATCTAATTTGCAGGCATCAGGGAGCCGCTGTGCAAGAGACTCCCGGAACTTCCGGAAGAGTTGGGAATAATTCTACTTGTCCCTTCCAGTCAGACAAGCATTAATGTTGAGACTTGCACTCTTCCGGGAAGGCTTTCCACTAGATTTTGGAGTGTGGCTGTGGGGATTTGTTCTTATTTAACCACAAGAGCATGAGTGAGGTTACACACTTGTATTGGGTGAGGAGGCCTGGGGTGCAGTTGGCATTACAGTTCGTTGCAAGGGTTGAGGTTAGGGATCTGTTCAGGCCAATCTCGGCAAACTGTGTCTTCATAAAACTTGCTTTGTGCACAGAGGCAGTGTAATGCTGGAACAGGTTTGGGCTCCTTAGTTCCAATGAGGGGAAATGCTACAGCAAATAAAGACTTTTCTATGGAACTGTGTGCTTTCAACTCCGTGGTATCTATTTGCAGAAGGCCCATGTGAAGGTTGGGCGTCTGCATGTTTTTGGCTTTCTTGTGTAAATTTAATAATGATTTGGGATTTCCACCACTGTATCAAATGTACAGAAAGAAAGAATTCATTGACCCTTGGGGATAACGGGACCACACCATTGCTTTACACCATCGATTCAACCAATTCATACAGCAAAATGCATCATGACTTTTTTTTTTAATTAATGACAGTACTAGTGCATCTCAAAAAATTAGAGTATTGTAAAAAAGTTCAATATTTTCCATCAGTTATTTTAGAAAGTGAAAGTTATATATTATAGACTCATTACACAAACTAAAATGTTTCAAGCATTTTTCTATTTTAATTTTAATCAGTATGGCATACAGTACAAAAACAAAAAAAAACATCTCAAAATATATTTCATTTCGAGTTTGAGTAAAACAGTATGAACACAGTGTATCTCTCGGTCTAGTTCAGTACACACAACCACAATCATGGGGAAGACTGCTGACTTGACTGTTGTCCAGAAGATGATCACTGATGCCCTCCACAAGGAGGGTAAGCCACAAAAGGTCATTGCTGAAAAGGGTGGCTGGAAAAGGTGCACAAGCAACAGGGATGGCCGCAGTCTTGAGAGGATTGTCAAGAAAAGTTGAATCAAGAACTTGGGAGAGCTTCACAAGAAGTGGACTGAGGCTGGTGTCAGTGTATCAAGACCCATCACGAACAGACATCTTCAAGAAAGGGGATACAACTTTTGCATTCCTAATATCAAGCTACTGAGCCAGAGACAATGTCAGAAGTGTCTTATCTGGGTGAAGGAGAGAAAGAAATGGACTGTTGCTCAGTGGTCCAAAGTCCTCTTTTCAGATGAAAGTACATTTTGCATTTAATTTGGAAATCACGGTTCTAGATTCTGGAGGAAGAGTGGAGAGGCACAGAATCCAAGTTGTTTGAAGCCCAGTGTGAAGTTTCCACAGTCTGTGATGATTTGGGGTGCCATGTCATCTGCTGGTGTTGGTCCACTGTATTTTATCAAGTCCAAAGTCAACACAGCTGTGTACCAGGAGATTTTAGAGCACTTCATGCTTCCATCTGCTGACGAGCTTTTTGGAGATGCTGATTTCCTTTTCCAGCAGGACTTGGCACCTACCCACAGTGCCAAAACTACTACCAAATGGTTTGTCAGCCAACTTGCCTGACCTGAACCCCATAGACAATCTATGGGGTATTGTCAAGAGGAAGATGAGAAACACCCGACCCAAAAATACAGATACGCTGAAGGCCACTATCAAAGCAACCTGGGCTTCAATAACACCTCAGCAGTGCCACAGACTGATCACTTCCATGCCACACCGCATTGATACAGTAATTCATGTTAAAGGAGCCCCAACCAAGTATTGAGTGTATAAATGAATATACTTTTCAGAAGTTTGACATTTCTGTATTGTAAATCCTTTTTTGATTGATTTTAGGGAATATTCTAATAATTTGAGATACTGGATTTCTGATTTTCATGAGCTATAAGCCATAATCATCAAAATTAAAACAAAAAATGCTTTAAATATTTCACTTTACATGTAATGAATATAGAATATATGACAGTTTACCTTTTTGAATTAAATTATGAAAAAAGGAACTTTTTTCATGGTATTCTAATTTTTTGAGATGCATTTGTATATTACTACTGATTTTATGAAATCGAAAGGCAATCTAGCTTTAACCTGCTTTTATTTCTTTTGTGGATGTGTCCATAATATATAGATTAAGGCACTGCCTAAAAGTGGAGCTCCCATCTGTTTCTGGGTTGTAGAATTTTATTTTTGCCAGCCTCTTTTGTTTTATTTCTTTACCGGCTATAAGACCGGCCACTAGGCAGTGTGTAGGACTGGTAATTACTAACACTGGCCACTAGGTGGTGTGTATGGCTGGTAATTACTAACACTGACCACTAGGCGGTGTGTATGACTGGTAATGACTAACACGGGCCACTAGGCGGTGTGTATGGCTGGTAATTACTAACACTGGCCATTCGGCGGTGTGTAGGAATGTAATTATTAACACTGGCCACTAGGCGGTGTGTATGGCTGGTAATTACTAACACTGGCCACTAGGCGGTGTGTAGGACTGGCAATTACTGACACTGGCCACTAGGCGGTGTGTAGGACTGGCAATTACTGACACTGGCCACTAGGTGGTGTGTAGGACTGGCAATTACTTACACTGGCCACTAGGCGGTGTGTAGGACTGGCAATTACTGACACTGGCCACGAGGCGGTGTGTAGGACTGTAATTACTAACACTGGCCACTAGGCGGTGTGTAGGACTAGTAATTACTGACACTGGCCACTAGGCGGTGTGTAGGACTGGTAATTACTAACACCGGCCACTACACTGCAAAAAGTAAAATCTAACCAAGATTAAATATCTTAAATCAAGACAAAATATGCTTGTTATTTGTCTGCCAAGATAATTCTCCTTTCCAGGCAGGTTTTGTGTAAGAGTATTTCACTTACTTTAAGCATTTTTTCCCTCAATTATCTTAATAAGGTATTATAACTTGTTATTGAGATTTTATTACTGGTAATGAGTAAGTTCTGTCTTGAAATGAGAATTACCATAATTTCATCGGTGTTATATTAACCATGACAAGTTTGTCAAAGTCAGAATTTCTATTTCAAGCATCTTATCCTTTCTTTTAATCTCTTAACACAAAACAGATAACTAAATTAAATGAATTGTTGTATTGTCAATCTGGCAACAAAAATAGGCTACAAAATGGATTGGTTTGTTGTTTTGATTTTGATTTATTTGGCGGTCTCAGTTGGTATAAACACTTACTTAAACAGAGCACACCAATACGCCCAGATGAAATAGTCAAACTGTTGGTTGGGGGACAAAGTATCTAGCATGTTAAAATGAGTAGTACAACTTTACTTGTTTTTAGTATAAATACACTAGTTTAAAGACATCTGTGGGGTTTCTAAAGCTAGATATATTTACTTGTTTTTAAAAATCTTGCCAAGTCAAATTTTCTTGTTCTGTTGGCAGATAATTTTGCTTATTTTAAGTAAAATATTCCTAATTTTATTACTTTTTTTTTCTTGTTTTTGTAAACCGGGGTTTTGCAGTGTCGGCGGTGTGTATGGCTGGTAATTACTAACACTGGCCACTAGGCGGTGTCTAGGACTGGTAATTACTAACACTGGCCACTAGGCGGTGTATAGGACTGGTAATTACTAACACTGGCCACTAGGCGGTGTGTAGGACTGGTAATTACTAACACTGGCCACTAGGCGGTGTCTAGGACTGGTAATTACTAACACTGGCCACTAGGCGGTGTGTAGGACTGGTAATTACTAACACTCGTATGGTGGAGGCACAGGACCGAAACCATCAGAAAACAACTCGAAGGGTTTCTTTATGTATCCACACTCGATGCCTATGGGGCTCCGCTCGTAAAAAAAAAAAAAAAAATTACATAGTGGCGCGAAGATATGAAGTTTATCTTCTCGTGTTGAAAAATATTTCACTCGTGAATCTTTTTTACACTCAATCATATACACACATGCATACAGTCATCCTTATGAACTTATACAGTGCACAGGACATTGAAGATATACGTATAACTGAGTGTAAAAGTTTGCCATGGCCCTGTCAGTCTCCAAACCCGATTTAAAAAGGTAGTAAATGAAGATATTAGTGACCTCTATTCCTGGTATCTCATCATTCTGAGGATCTAAAAGATGCTTTAAAGGTCCCATGGCATGAAATTTTCACTTTCTGAGGTTTTTTAACGTTAAAATGAGTTCTTCTGACCTTCTTAAGTCACCCCAGTGGCTAGAAATTTCATAATGTGTAAACCAAACTATGCCCAACATTTGAGAATGGCGCATCAAAACGGCGCGTTGATAAGCTCTTCCCTTTACTACGTCAGCAAGGGAGATGATCCCCACGCCCCCCCTCTGGATTCCCACCCACTGTATGGATTGCCCCGCCCAGTTGTAGTGAGGAGACCATAGAGGACACAACAACATGGCATCACCTAAGCGAGCGAAACATGGAAATTGCGCTGTACATGGATGTGACAACACAGAAAGGAGTCTGTTTTTCCTGCCGACGGGAGAGCCCCTGAAGACGCAGTGGCTCAATTTTATTTACTTCAATAATACGCCGTCGAGTCTACCTAAGACGGTGTATGTTTGTCGGAAGCATTTTCCTGATGAATGTTTCCACAACTTGGGACAGTACAGGGCAGGTTTTGCACATCAACTGTCACTGAAGCCTGGGTCCGTACCAAGCATCCCTGCCGCATCAGCCACAAACACCGAACAAGTAAGTGTATAACTGGTCGTTTTGCCGTGTTTTAAAATCGGTGCGTTAGCCTAGCAATGGCTACATTAGCTGTGCAGCTAACCGCTTCCTGCAGTTAGCCAGGTAATCTGCGCTACAAAACTAAAGAGCATGCAGCATGCTCTGTTAAACTGAGTTTAGTCTGGAAATTGACTGTAACTTATGAGCTTATGTTTGACTATTGCTCCGCAATGCATGTCTTCTGTTGGATAAGCGCTATGTTGCTGTAGTTGCTGCTTCTATCCTCTTTGGTTATGGAGTGCGTGTTCAAGCCTAGGGTATTATACGTTCGTAAACTACCACTCCGAACACTCTCACTCTCTGTTCTCTGTGTCACGTTGAGTTTACGAAAGGAGTCCGAGGGAGAACGGGGTTTTGTCTTAGCAGCGTGGCTACAGGCGCTGATAGCAGCGAGTATGTGTGTGCGCAGCTTGGTCAAGCCCCTCCCCCTCCCCCCATGGCCCGCCCCCACCCTCTACCCTTCCCCGCCTCCTGCTTCTCATTAGCAAAACGACGCACTGGGAAAAGCGCTGAAATGGGGCTTTCTCCCAGGAGGCTATATTTACGTGCCGAAGGTTCATTTCGAGAAAGGCTGCGGATATAACATCCGGAAGCCTCCACAAGCCCATTTAAAGCATCAACAAACCACCATGCCATGGGACATTTAAGGATGCACAAAGACATTGGAGGTTGTTACAAGGTCAAATGGAAGGCATGTGAGTTATTCAAGAAGGGAGATACAGATAGTTCGAACTGAATTTATATTTTTCTCCCATGACTATCTTCACAGGGCAGCATGGTGGTGTAGTGGTTAGCGCTGTCGCCTCACAGCAAGAAGGTCCGGGTTTGAGCCCAGTGGCCGGTGAGGGTCTTTCTGTGTGGAGTCTGCATGTTCTCCCCGTGTCTGTGTGGGTTTCCCCTGGGTGCTCCGGTTTCCCCCACAGTCCAAAGACATGCAGGTTAGGCTAATTGGTGGCTCTAAATTGACCGTAGGTGTGAATGTGAGTGTGAATGGTTGTTTGTCTCTGTGTCAGCCCTTGTCCAGGGTGTACCCCACCTCTTGCCCATAGTCAGCTGGGATAAGCTCCTGCGACCCTGTAGAACAGGATAAGTGGCTACAGATAATGGATGGATGGACTATCTTCACATACACACTTGGAAAATGAAGTACGTTATTGTACCTTTAGGGATACAACAGCTTGTCACTTACTTATTTTCACCCTTTATAGTATACTGCTTGAGAACATGTATGCCCACTGGCCATGTTATTCAGGTACACCCATCCACCTGCTGTTTTATGCAGTTCTCTAATCAGCCGATCCCTTGACAGCAGCACGGTACATAAAATCACGCAGATACAAATCAAGAGCTTCAGTTAATGTTCACTTCAAACATCAGAATGGGAAAAATTGTGATCTCAAAGTGTGACTGACTTTCTTTCACTGTGGTATGGGTGTTGGTTTGAGTATTTCAGAAACTGCTGATCTCTTGGGGTTTTCATTCACAAACAGCAGTCTCTAGAGTTGACACAGAATGGTGCGAAAAACAAAAAACATTGAGTGAGCAATGATGGTTCTGTGGGTGGAAAAAAACTCCTTGTTGATGAGAGGTCAGAAGAAAATGGCCAGATTGGTTCGAGCTGCCAGGAAGGATATAGTAACTCGTAGCAACTCTTTGCAACAGTGGTGAGCAGAAAAGCATCTTCACATGCAATAGCAAACAGAAGACCACATTGGGTTCCACTCTTGCAGCCAAGAACAGGAATCTTAGAATCAACAAGAAGTGCCTATTAATGTGGCCGGTGAGTGTATGTACCTATTTAGCCCTAAAAAGTCTTCCATATAGTCACCTTGAGGTCCAGTAATGAGCCTAAAGTGTAGACCTTGGGGAACAAAAAATGGACTCCTACTGTACCCCTAATTCTGACACTGCACGACACGACTATTTGTTATATCAGTCTACTTGAGTATTAAAGAAATAAATGAATACAAAGTTTGGTATAATTTTTTTTTAAATCTAAATGTATGCAAATATTTTGCACTCAACTGTATTACAGATCCCCAGTTGTCCTTTCAAAGTGACCCCATCGTTCATTATCATTGAAAATAAAGAAATATGAGTGAGACCTAGTTTTCTTCATTTGGATGATGCAACTTCCTGTTGAACATGTGACATGTGGAAGCTTTCAAATATTCCACGAGGTGAATGTGTTAAGGTAACAGGGTTGAGTGAAAGTTATGATGCAATAAAATGTGTATTTGTAGTATCCTTTAAAGAATGAATCATGGGAAATGTGTGCAAACAAAGTGTCACATGATCCATCACATGATGTCTGTATGAATCAACCTGTTCTGGGAGGACCCTGACTCTGCAACACTACTAAGCAGGCAACACGAAAACCAAGGCACGCTCCAAACAGGTCAGAGACCAAGTTGTGAAGAAGTATAGATCAGGGTTGGGTTATTAAAAAAAAATCCCAAACTTTGAATATCCCAGGGAGCACCATTAAATCCATTGTAGCAAAATGGAAAGAACAATGCACCACTACAAACCTGACAAGAGAAGGCCGCCCACCAAAACTCACAGACCGGGCAAGGAGGGCAATAATCAAAGATGCAACAAAGATAACACTGAAGGAGCTGCAAAGATCCACAGTGGAGATGGGAATATCTGTTCATCGGACCACTTTAAGCCATACACTCCACAGAGTGGGGCTTTATGGAAGAGTGGACAGAAAAAAAGTCATTGCTTAAGAAAACATGTTTGGAGTTTGCCCAACAGCATGTGGCAGACTCCCCAAACACATGGAAGAAGATTCTCTGATCAAATGAGACTAAAATTGATATTTTCTGCCATCATGGGAAATGCCATGTGTGGTGCAAACCCTTCACCCTGAGAACACCATGGTGGTGGCAGCATCATGCTGTGGGGATATTTTTCGTCTGAAGGGACAGGAAAGCTGGTCAAGACTGAAGGAAAGATGGATGGCACTAAATACAGGGCAGTTCTGGAGGAAAACCTGTTTGAGTCAGCCAGAGGTTTGAGACTGGGATGAAGGTTCACATTCCAGCAGGACAATGACCCGAAACATACTGCTAAAGCTACACTGGAGTGTTTAAAGGGAAACATTTAAATGTCTTGGAATGGCCTAATCAAAGCCCATACCTCAATCCAATTGAGAATCTGTGGTATAACTTGAAGATTGCTGTACACCAACGCAACCCATTTAACTTGAAGGAGTTGGAGCAGTTTTGCCTTGAGGAATGGGCAAAAACCCCAGCGGCTAGATGTGCTAAGCTAATAGAGACATAGCCCAAGAGACTTGCAGCTCTAATTGCAGCAGAAGGTGGCTCTACAAAGTATTGACTTTTGGGGGGGGATACCTGTGCACACTCCAGATTTCTATTTTTTTTTTCATCTTAATTATTGTTTGTCACAATAAAACAATTTGTACCTTTAAAGTTGTATGTCTCATCTCATCTCATTATCTCTAGCCGCTTTATCCTTCTACAGGGTCACAGGCAAGCTGGAGCCTATCCCAGCTGACTACGGGCGAAAGGCGGGGTACACCCTGGACAAGTCGCCAGGCCATCACAGGGCTGACACATAGACACAGACAACCATTCACACCTATGGTCAATTTAGAGTCACCAGTTAACCTAACCTGCATGTCTTTGGACTGTGGGGGAAACCGGAGCACCCGGAGGAAACCCACGCGGACACGGGGAGAACATGCAAACTCCACACAGAAAGGCCCTCGCCGGCCCCGGGGCTCGAACCCAGGACCTTCTTGCTGTGAGGCGACAGCGCTAACCACTACACCACCGTGCCGCCCCTAAAGTTGTATGTATGTTGTGTAAATCAAATGGTGCTAACCCTCCAAAAATCCATTTTAATTCCAGTTTGTAATGTGACAAAATAAGACAAACACCAAGGGGGATGAATACTTTTGCAAGATACTGTATTATGGGACTGGCAAAAACACTACTATCTAAGTGCTGGAGAGTTTTTTTTATGCCCCTGTGAGCAAAGTGAGCTCCATGATGACATGGTTTGTCAAGGTTGGAGTGGAAGAACTTGACTGTCCTGCACCTCAACCCCAATGAACACCTTTGAGATGAACTGAAATGCTGACTGCACCCCAGGCTCCCTCACCCAACATCAGTGCTTGACCTCACTCATGTTCTTATGGCTGAATGAACACAAATCCACACAGCCACGCCCCCAAATCTAGTGGAAAGCCTTCCCAGAGGAGTGGAGGTCATTATTACAGGAAAAAAGGAACTAAATCTGGAATGGGATGCTCAAAAAATACATACAAGTGTGATGGTCTGGTGTCCACAAACTTTTGACCTTTAAGTGTGTACATAAATGTCTTACCAGTGGGACACAAATGGCATGACCGTAATGGAATTACACCGAAGTCTGGTCATTTTAAATGGATGGGTTTAAACATTGCCTTAAACCAAACTATAACGAAACTGAGAAAGGGGAAGCACTCTCACGAGACAATTCACAGCCTTAAGATATTCTTAAAGTATCCTAAAAGTTTACAAAATGCTAAATTTCAGTGTATTTACTTATAACTTTAAGAATTCTTAAAATATAACTTTAAGTGACTTCCCATGACTTCTTAAAGATAATTAAATGCTGTTTTAAAAAAAAAATGTTTAAGATGTCACATAAAGTTACTAAATTTAACATTTAAATGTACTTAAAGTCATTACTGCTTTTAAGAAAACCAATAAAGGGTCTTCAAGTCATTAGTATATTTAATGAATTTCAAAAAAATTCAGTGAAGGTACTGAAACGTACTACTAAATTTAAGGGCTGGTCTTAAAGGTAACTTAAATACACTACTAAATTTAAGATTCCTTGAAGGTTTACATTAAATGCAATTAAATTCACATTTTCACCGAGTGTCTATAGATCATCTTTTCTCTTCAATTCACTTTGCAGTCATGGCATGAATGTGGCAGGTGACTGTGATTGAGTAATTCTGAGTTTGACCACAAAACATCTTTTCCCTGAGAAACCAGGATGATTCATCCTCAATCCTCAATTCAACCTCATCCTAATTGACATAAAAATCTATATTTTTGAGATTTTAAAGACATTTGTATTTAGGTTCTAATTATTTAAAGAAACACTAACATTTTTTAAACATTCTAAAGGAACTGAATTTAAACATGGACAATCTGACCTCTTTTAAATCAACCATGATGAATTATTATTTTTCTGCTTTAAATAATTATGATTGCAACAACCCTCGCACTTTGAAATCTATATGTCTGAAATGTAATTCAGTCTGTAGTCTTGCACGTCCTGTTTTACGTGATCAGTAGACTACTTTGTTCATAATATAGGTTTTTTTAAATTTTTTTTTTTAAATACCTTGGGCCCACAGTAATCAGCTAACACTGTTGTGGTTACCCTGCCATACATATATCCATTTTGTTCTCCCTTTTTTAAAATTATTTTCCCCTTTCTGTAACTTGTAAAGATTTTTTATTACTTCTCATTATCTCTAGCCGCTTTATCCTGTTCTACAGGGTCGCAGGCAAGCTGGAGCCTATCCCAGCTGACTACGGGCAAAAGGCAGGGCACACCCTGGACAAGTCGCCAGGTCATCACAGGGCTGACACATAGACACAGACAACCATTCACACTCACATTCACACCTACGGTCAATTTAGAGTCACCAGTTAACCTAACCTGCATGTCTTTGGACTGTGGGGGAAACCGGAGCACCCGGAGGAAACCCATGTGGACAATATGCAAACTACGCACAGAAAGGCCCTCACCGGCCATGGGGCTCAAACCCGGTCCTTCTTGCTGTGAGGCGACAGCGCTAACCACTACACCACCGTGCCGCCCATCTTACCCCTTGCAATTTCAAAACAAAGGGACAAAAACATAGACAAATTTGTAATATTTTTGAAATACAACACAGATTTCTTTTTCTTTCTGTATTTTTATTTAACGTGACAATTCAAATATATGAAATTCATGTTCAAATACTTTTATCACCTTCCAAGCTCAAAATATACCTGGATTGGATTCCAAGAGTGAATGAAATATATAATGGCCCCAAACAAACAAACAAACAAACAAACATTCATTATCTCTAGCCGCTTTATCCTGTTCTACAGGGTCGCAAGCAAGCTGGAGCCTATCCCAGCTGACTACGGGCAAAAGGCAGGGCACACCCTGGACAAGTCGCCAGGTCGTCACAGGGCTGACACATAGACACAGACAACCATTCATACCTACGGTCAATTTAGAGTCACCAGTTAACCTAACCTGCATGTCTTTGGACTGTGGGGGAAACCAGAGCACCCGGAGGAAACCCACGCGGACAATATACAAACTATGCACAGAAAGGCCCTCACCGGCCACGGGGCTCAAACCCGGACCTTCTTGCTGTGAGGCGACAGTGCTAACCACTACACCACCGTGCCGCTCATCTTACCCCTTGCAATTTCAAAACAAAGGGACAAAAACATAGACAAATTTGTAATATTTTTGAAATACAACACAGATTTCTTTTTCTTTCTGTATTTTTATTTAACGTGACAATTCAAATATATGAAATTCATGTTCAAATACTTTTATCACCTTCCAAGCTCAAAATATACCTGGATTGGATTCCAAGAGTGAATGAAATATATAATGGCCCCAAACAAACAAACATTCATTCATTATCTCTAGCCGCTTTATCCTGTTCTACAGGGTCGCAGGCAAGCTGGATCCTATCCCAGCTGACTACGGGCGAAAGGCGGGGTACACCCTGGACAAGTCGCCAGGTCATCACAGGGCTGACACATAGACACAGACAACCATTCACACTCCCATTCACACCTATGATCAATTTAGAGTCACCAGTTAACCTAACCTGCATGTCTTTGGACTGTGGGGGAAACCGGAGCACCCGGAGGAAACCCACGCGGACAATATACAAACTATGCACAGAAAGGCCCTCACCGGCCACGGGGCTCAAACCCGGACCTTCTTGCTGTGAGGCGACAGCGCTAACCACTACACCACCGTGCCGCCCATCTTACCCCTTGCAATTTCAAAACAAAGGGACAAAAACATAGACAAATTTGTAATATTTTTGAAATACAACACAGATTTCTTTTTCTTTCTGTATTTTTATTTAACGTGACAATTCAAATATATGAAATTCATGTTCAAATACTTTTATCACCTTCCAAGCTCAAAATATACCTGGATTGGATTCCAAGAGTGAATGAAATATATAATGGCCACAAACAAACATTCATTATCTCTAGCCGCTTTATCCTGTTCTACAGGGTCGCAGGCAAGCTGGAGCCTATCCCAGCTGACTACGGGCAAAAGGCAGGGCACACCCTGGACAAGTCGCCAGGTCATCACAGGGCTGACACATAGACACAGACAACCATTCATAACTACGGTCAATTTAGAGTCACCAGTTAACCTAACCTGCATGTCTTTGGACTGTGGGGGAAACCGGAGCACCCGGAGGAAACCCACACAGACAATATGCAAACTACGCACAGAAAGGCCCTCGCCGGCCACGGGGCTCGAACCCGGACCTTCTTGCTGTGAGGCGACAGCGCTAACCACTACACCACCATGCCACCCATCTTACCCCTTGCAATTTCAAAACAAAGGGACAAAAACATAGACAAATTTGTAATATTTTTGAAATACAACACAGATTTCTTTTCTTTCTGTATTTTTATTTAACGTGACAATTCAAATATATGAAATTCATGTTCAAATACTTTTATCACCTTCCAAGCTCAAAATATACCTGGATTGGATTCCAAGAGTGAATGAAATATATAATGGCCCCAAACAAACAAACAAACAAACAAATTTACTTAATCTGCTTAATATTCTAACAGTTGGATTAAAATTTATCAGTGCAATAATCACAGGTAGTCCATATTTATTTTATTTATTAACACACTGGAAATGGTCATTGGCTGGAAAATGTATTGGCCTGATATAAATTTTCAACAAAACAACACTGCTGCTTTGCTCCTCCCAAGCGTCTCCATCTTCTCGCGATATTTACCCTGCGGTTTCTCACTCCTCTCGCGAGAACATCCAGTCAGCCGTGGATCCAACATGGCGGAAGGTATGAAATGAATTTGATTTCTTGCATATTTTCACGTCCTTTTTTCCCCTTTATCCTTTGTTAATTTCACCTCAGCTTAACTAGTAAGTGTATACGTAAATAAATTTTCGTCGTGTTTAGAGTTATGTGATAAATAAGCGTTTGCATGGACGAGGTTAATATTGCGTCTGTTTTATGGGTCGGTGAGTGAGATAGTGGGTTGGGCGGTGGTTGAAGTGAAAATTCACAAAAATCCACAATAAAACGTTTCACTTCAGAATTTTTGGTTAGTTTATTGTAGTTAGTTTGGGTTCGAGTCTTATTAGCCTGTGTCCGGTGATAATGGTGGCCTTGTATGATAACACTGGCTAAAATAGTCGGATATCAACAATTGTCATTAGCTCACGCGCCTAACGGTAATGGTGCCGAATCCCAAATTGCTCATTTTTGGATCTATAGTGCCCTGTATAGGGTGTAAACCCCAGTGCTATGCGTTAGATATAGTGCCCTAGGTTGTAGGAGATACATTTGGGATTGAGAACACTGCTCTGCAAGACCTGGGGTGACTTGTGTTTCGTTTTTCCTGCTATTGTCTTCGAAAATCTTTCAGTGGAGACTTTTTTTTGTCGTTATGCATGGTATGATCACGTGACCTGTGTCTTCTGCTTATCTATTAGACCAGACCTTTTGTCAGACTGAAAATATTGGCACCCAGGTTGAGGGTCAGCATGGTTTTCAGCCTGGCTGCATTTTTACAGCTTCATGGTTGTGTAACTTGTGTGTTGTGCTTTTCCTATAGGATTTTAAAATACTTTATTGTGCCGGTTGACCTCCTGAGAAAGCTGCTAACTCCTGTTGTTCATAATTTGTGGTCAGAAAGCTCAAATAAATCGGTCTTGTTAAAAGATTATAAAGACTAGTTAGAATCTTAGATGCTGTAATTGGTCTTTCCCTGTGTCTGAAATTGCTCACTATATAGTGAGTTTGCCATTTTGTAGTGCTGTCTGAATGTATAGTGAGACTTATTGCACCCTATATAGTGCACTCAAAGTATCCCACAATGCACTGTGAAAAATGGTCACTAACCAAGCAGTATATACATACCATCATGCATTGCAGTCGCGCTGAAAAGTGTGTTGGGGCGAATGGACGGAGGAAGAAACACATTTATAAACGGACATTCAAGTACAATTAAAAATAGTAAGAGAATAAGCTAAAGTCATCTCATTCTCTCTAGCCGCTTTATCCTGTTCTGCAGGGTCGCAGGCAAGCTGGAGCCTATCCCAGCTGACTACGGGCGAAAGGCGGGGTACACCCTGGACAAGTCGCCAGATCATCACAGGGCTGACACATAGACACAGACAACCATTCACACCTACGGTCAATTTAGAGTCACCAGTTAACCTAACCTGCATGTCTTTGGACCGTGGGGGAAACCGGAGCACCCGGAGAAAACCCAGGCAGACAACATGCAAACTCCGCACAGAAAGGCCCTCGCCGGCCACGAGGCTCAAACCCAGACCTTCTTGCTGTGAGGCGACAGCGCTAACCACTACACCACCGTGACACCCTAAAGTAGAATAAGACAGATAAAATACAAGAATAAAGGTTACAGTGCAGAGGAAAGAATTAATCAAAAGCCTCAAATTTAATTTAATAAAAGGCAGAGGCAAAGAGAACTTCAGCCTTGATTTAAAAGAGCTGAAAGATACAGCAGAGACAAAGTACTTTGTGTTGATTAATGTGGGAAATGCGCTGATGTATGTATTTATCGCAAAAATACATGCATGTATTCATTATTTTGAAAACCCACCAGCCGGCTGATCTGGCACGTTTTAATTGTGCAACAGTAATGACGTAAATAACAGCGTGACAGAATAGTGTCCGAAAGTGTTTTTGTTTTTTCCCCCCTCTCCTCCATTTTACCAATGAGCTCACTATATAGTAATTCTCCTTATCGTGAGTAGGGAGTAGTGAACGAGTGAGTGATTTCAGACACAGGGCGAGAGTCAAAGCTGGAGTGTTTAGTGTGTAGCCTTGGGTGCAGATCCCGGGGGGGACATGGACATGGGTGCAGATCCCAGGGGGGACATGGACATGGGTGCAGATCCCGGGGGGGACAAATGATTCCCTGTGCAGTACTTTTTGAATGATGTGGCAAGCCTCTATGAAGTTGTGATTTATGGTTGCATATGGGGGGGAAAAAAAAATCACTTTTGTTCCCCCCCCCCCCCCCCCCCCCCCCCAAATCCTGACATTGGATCTGCACCCCTGTGTGTAGCATTTCTATAAGATCCATGTTGGTGTTTCTTGAGCATTCGTTGTTCCCCTGGGGAGGCTCAGGCTCAATGTGGTTTGAAGTAACTTCTTAACTCGTATGCTAATCACCGTGAGCACACACAATCCCTCAGCCAGAGCAAGATAAAATGTCCCCTCTGCGTTCTTGCAAATGGTAAGCTCGTATACAGAGTGGTAGTAAAGAGGAAGGAAGCTTGGCTTGCAGAATTTCTGCCAAGTTGTCAAATTCCAATGTCCCCTCGCTTCGAGAAAAGGAAGCATGTTGAGGATGGGGGGTGTTTCGTCATGATTTCCTGAGGCACGCGTTTCGATAAATCTCAGCTGTCTCTGGGGAATTTGTGAGATTTGGTCATAAATCCAGTTCGTCTTAATAATGGTTGGGGAACTATGATAACTGTATGGTTGCATGAGATTCAGTTGCAGTTCGTCCCTTGATGGAAAGTTAGTATGAAATGATCAGGAAGTAGCTTCCAGTCTGCTGCCTCAGCAGGTTTGTGTCTTCTGTCAGATTTTTTGTTAAACTCTGGTTATACCCGTTTCTCCATTCTGTTGGCATCGCGTGTGCATGTTCAAGACTTCGTGTTAGTGCCTGCATGCATGTGTGACCTTGTGAGTGTATGTCTATGTCATTGCATTTGTTTCTCTATGCATGTGTCCCTTTCTCTACATCTGTCTATCTGCCTGTCACTGCATATGTGTTGAAATGTGTGCTCATCTGTGCATGTATATAGATGTATGTGATGAGTCATGTCTCTCTCATTCACTCACTAACTAGTGTTCTCCAATTATGCTCATCATTCTTTCTGTCTAATGGTGATTGATGTATATTTTATTTTACCTCCCTGCACACCTTGTTGCTGCTGGTGGCTCACCCTCTGCCCTGTTGCTCTTCCTCCCTGATCTTCTCTTCCTCTCTCTGTGCAGAGGAGGTGCAGAAACTGCAGAAGCACCTGTCCCTGCTGCGGCAGGAGTATGTCAAAATGCAGCAGAAACTGGTGGAGACGGAGAGGAGGTGCTCTCTGCTGGCAGCACAGACCTCAGGGCATGGGTCTTCCTCTTCGCAGTCCAGCGACTCCTTCATTAGCCGCCTGCTGGCCATTGTGGCTGAACTTTATCAGCAAGACCAGTACAGGTGCATGCTCGGAGCTGGAGCTGTTATTTTTCCTTAAGACATAAAGGAGGAATGTAAAGTGAATGTACAGAAGTTTGAGATGTTTGATTGTTTGCCTGGTGCGTTGTGTGAGCTGTGGTGTTGTGTTGCAGTGACCTGAAGGTGAAAGTCGGACAGGAGCAGCTGAGTGCCCATAAGTTTGTCCTGGCAGCGCGCAGTGACGTCTGGAGCCTGGCCAACATGGCCTCCACGTCTGAGCTCAACCTGTCAGGTGAGAATCAATGAGGGTTTTTTTTTTTTTAAACAGCATGTGATTAGCTAACATGAGATGGAGAAGAAAACAAGCCCCTCCCAGGGCAGAGAACTAGAAGTCCAAGGGGTGGGAAGTAGACCTTATCCACCTTCTTGGAAAGGTGTAACCCCTAAGACACACAATGCTGTACAACATGAAACAACACACTTGCACAGCTTGGAACACACGGGCTTGTTTCCATCCCTGAATCCACTCTGTCCAGGTAGGAGGAGCTAGATTAGGTCTGACTCCACCCCTGGATGTTATGTTCTGAGGCAAAGGGTACTCTGCTAATTATCAGGATTCCAAGTGGTCATCTTCTGTTAACGGAAACTTTTGACCCATCACTCAGGAGCCAGATATTATTTTTATTTATTTAGTTATTAAATGCCTGAGCTATAACAATGATTTGGATATTGAAGTCCAGTTCCGTACTGGGTCCCCCCCCCGGTCGTATTTTTCTTCTCCTTTTTCAATGAATGTATCTTGTTCTCAGAGGCCAGGCCAGAGGTTGCCATGGCGATGCTGCGCTGGGCTTACACGGACGAGCTAGAGCTGTGCGAAGATGACACCTTCCTCATTGACCTGATGAAGCTGGCTAACCGCTTTCAGCTTTACCTTCTACGAGAGAGGTGGGTACAGAGGAAAGAGGGTGGATGACCCACAGCCTGCAGGTCAACGACTATTGAATTGGACCAAAAAACCCCACCCTGGTTTGTCTTTTGGCCCATGTTTTTATTAAAAAAAACTTGTCCAGGGTGTACCCCACCTTGCCTTTCGCCCATAGTCAGCTGGGATAGGCTCCAGCTTGCCTGCGACCCTGTAGAACAGGATAAAGCGGCTAGAGATAATGAGATGAAAAAAAGTGGTTCTATGTCCATTAATGTGTTTTTAAATAAGGATGAATGAACCAAAATGCCGTAGACTCGACAAGACTCCACTAAAACTAAAAAAAAAAAAATACATCAAGAGCTGTTCTTTATCATGATAAATACAACAGAGGAGTCAATTGATGTATGAAATGATTGCCAGTTCTGCAGGTGTTCTGAGGTCTCCGATGTTAACTGACACACTTTCTGTTCCCCTTTTCATTTCATATGAGTATTTGCCATCGATGCATTAATTGACAGGATGACACGTTATGCTTTTTCAGGATGTCATACCTGCAGCTCAATCATTGATGATTCTATTAAAGGCGCAGTTGTAATGTTTAAAAATGTATGTGGAAGGACCTGGGTTTTAAATTTATTTCAGGTCTCTGCTTTGTTTTTCTTGTCTGAAAAACGGCTCTGCCCGAATGGCAATTTTCCCTAAAAAGCAACTCACTAGGCATGAGTTATTTTAAACACCGGGGCTGGGGCGAGTTAGGGAAAAGCCAAGGCCATTTCGTTTGAATTGCAGTTCACCTCTGAGGCAGCAGAGGGGTGTAGAAATGACAAACTGCTCTTTTAAATTGAAGATGGATATACGGAGATGACCGATATCAACGTTACCTCGTTATTCTGACGTTCGTTATATGTATTGCTTGTTGTTCTGATTTTAAATGTTGGTATTCCTCTCCATGTTGGTAGATGTGAGAAAGGAGTAATGTCCTCGGTAAACGTGAGGAACTGCATTCGGTTCTACCAGACGGCCGAGGAGTTGGACGCGACCACGCTCATGAACTACTGCGGTGAAATCATCGCCAGCCACTGGGTGAGTCCAGAAGCCGTGAGTCATTAACACAAAGTCTTCAGCCTCAAATCATCATTAACACAGTGTGGGGGAGGACGTGTCTGTTGAGCTGTGTCTCTCTAGCTCATATGTCTATTCTTTCTATAAGCCTGAAATTAGAGAAGCGGTCTAACTTGTATTGAGATAATCTGTTTCTAAAAAAAACGGGAGACTGTATTGTGGAATAATTTACCTCAAGCAAAGTAATGACCTTTTCCCCCATTCACGATCATTGATTTTGACATTCTGTATGGATGTGCTGGGTGTTTTTGTGAGTCAGGGACCATCAGGAACTCCCTTCCTGCTGTTTCTTCAGCAGCAGGATGCAAGTTTTGACAACCTGTCCTTGGTATTCAGGGCTTTATTTATGAAGGGAGAATTTTAAGAGCTCATAAATCTCTATGGAGCATGCTCACTGATTTTCAAGGTGATTTTCTCAAATAGGTCGCAGAGCCAGACGGTAATTATTTGCCCCTGTTGGAGCTGCAGATTCAGTCTCTTTCTCTGCAGTCATTCCCACCCATAGTGTGTGTGTGAGAGACAGTAATTACAAACAAGGCTCAGTAAGGATACCACTAGAACATTTATTTACTACATAATGTCCCGTCTTGGTGCTTGTTGTCTAAAATAAAGGAATTCATATTCCGTGATGTATAAGGTTTGTCTGTACATGTCTCTTGTACGCAGGGATGAGAATTTTCCGCTGACTGGCGGATTTCCGACTTTCAGACCAAAATGATCGTTTTTGAGATCGATGTAAATCCGTTGAGAAATTTTTTTGGGGGGGTATGATTAACGATTTGTGGTCACCTTATAACGCAGACATCCCAAGTCTCCCAGAAGTTCCGGGAGTCTCCTGCATATTGATAGAAGTGAGCAAGAGCGTGTGCGCGCAACATTAAGGTCTGCATCACGCATCTTAGAATGTGCGCGCGCGAGGGGGTGCACGAGGGAGACTGTGCAGTGTTGCCAGATACTGCTGACGTTTTCCAGCCCAAAATATGTTCAAAACCCGCCAAAATGCACTTAAAACCACCCAATCTGGCAACACTGCCTGTGTGCCTGTTCATGTAGCGCATGCCAGACAAAGAGCATCTTGATTGGGTTACTCAGCAATATAAGCCAATCAGCTTTCAGTGTGGGCGGGCTTTTATCTCTTTTCTCGAGGACCGGAGTTTTCAGTTGAGTCAGTGCAGCCTACAGGATTGGCATGGCAGAGAGAGAGCGCGCGCCCCAAAAAATATATATCAATTACATGTCGTATATGTGTGTATCTTTTTATAAATGGGGTTAGCTTATCTAATGTAGCATGTTGGGGAGAATCATAGTATCATATCTATATTTCTGATGAAATTTTAAGTATGATAGCATGTATAACTCTCCTACTTATTGCTCATTTCATAGGGGGACGGAATTGCTGGCATGTGCCGCGCGGGAGCGTCTGCCCAAATTTTTTAGCCCGAGATGAACTTATAGTTTTTGATTTAAAAAAAATTTCCAGTATGTAATGCCCATTGTACATGCCTGTTCTTTAATTCAAAATCACCATCTCGATCTTCAAATTGACCATATGGTATCTGTATTACATTACACAACATCCTGTCCAGATAAATCCTAGTTAGTACACACAACAGTTGAAAGGGAAGTGATAAGTGATGTTGAATGTTGCCTGCTTAATATGCAAGAGCTCCTGCTACCATGATAACATCAGAAGAAAGCTTAAGAGAATTATATGATAGAACTTTTTTCTGGTTTGCACTTCATTTTAAAGGATTAGAGTATTCAAAGACATGAATAGCTAAAATGCAGAAATATAATACTGTAGAGCTCGTTTATATTAAAAGGTGCATTGATTTTTTTTTTTTTTTTGAAGTCATCAAATGTGAATTGATTAAAAACAAGTCTCTTGTACCATATTAATCATTTTCACCTGGGAGTCCACCAAGAAGGGGAATTTATTTCCAAATAAATTGCAAACTTTTGCTGATAAAATTAATGGTTTTGGGGTGTAAAAAAAAAAAAAATAGCCAAAAATCATTAGCCCCATGGGCCCCGCCCCGCCCCGGTTTTTTCAGACTTTTAAAATATTTTTCATTCTCATCCCTGATTTATGGGTCTATTGTTACAAAACCTAAAAGGTTGCACTGAACATGCTGAAAAAGTCAAACAAGGTGGGATATGATCTTTAAGAAAGAACACTTGTCATGATACAGAAGTTTCAGTTGATGGCATGTTGAATTGGGACATCAACTTCGAGAAAAATACATATATATTTCATTGCTAAAATTAATGGGTTTTGGGTGTTTCAATTGCCAAAATCCATCCGCTTCGCCCTCTGGTCCCTCACCGAGACGTTGCCCCTGGACCCCACTGGGGACCTGCGGGCCCCCCCCCCCCCCCCCCCCCCCCCCCCACTTTTCAGATTTTTTTCTCAACATGCACTCTCATCCCTGTGTATGCTGTGTTTATCATAACGTCCTTCATGCTCCTGAATAGACCGGTCATAACTCTGTGCTGTGTTGCAGGATGATCTGAGGAAAGAGGACTTCAGTACTATGAGTGCTCAGCTGCTGTATAAGATGATCAAGTCCAAGACTGAATTTCCTCTTCACAAAGCCATTAAAGTGGAGAGGGAGGATGTGGTCTTCCTGTATCTTATCGAGATGGATGCTCAGGTAGCTCAGCCATAAACCTGAACTTAACCATTTGAAGTAGATCTTTTTGAATGTTTTTGTCAAACAAATCGGATTAGTATACTCCAACAGGGCTCGACATTAACTTTTAAACCCACTTAGCGTGGGGGCTAATCCCCCCCCCCCCCCCCATTTTGTGAGTACTACTCAATTTGTTTACTTATTTAGGAAAACCATAGAATAGTTGTGAATTGCAACATAAAATGAAGATCACACATTGAGTTGAAGTTTGGTTATTGATTAAATTTATTATTAAGTTTGGTTATCCGTTACTTTTTACTTGTAACAGACAATAACAATTTTATCCAAAATAGTTTTTCCTGCCTTAGTCGATTTATTTCTATTTCACATGCATGCAGCTGTTGTAAAGTTCAGTGTGTTTGTGTAGAACTCTGACTGTAGGTTCATTACTCGATAATGTAGAAATCATAAAATGGAAATCTATAACAGTTTTTATGAAGAAAATAGGGTGCCAAGACTTTTGAACAGTACTGTTATATATAATTTATTTAATTTTTTATATCATCCACCTCTAGGTTTTAAAGGGGGGGGGGGACCCGTGCTGTGCCATGACAGACAGGATATTGTTTAGTGTGTAGGATGTGGGTGTTTTAGACAGACCTGGCAACCTGTAACTGAATCCATGCAGCCGGTCTGTCATGGGTGTGGTTATTTATTTATTTTTAACTGAGAGGTGGATGATATAACCAAAAAATATATATATAAATAAAAATATTTTGCGCAGGACTGTGTTCCTCTGATAACAGAAACAAAGCTCCAGCTCTCTGCTCTTAATCTGTTCTGTTCTTTCAGGATTTATTGCGCATGTCGCTCTGAGGGTTGTGCGTGGGGTGTTTTTTTTCTCTTCTTTTTTTTGTTAAATGCCCAAGTTATTTGAAACCAATCTGGGTTTTCTGTGTCAAATAAGGAAGCGGCTTCACCTGTAAGAAAATCAAACCCTTTCATGAAGGAGCTAACTCGAATGCGAGCAGAAAACAAAAAAAGATTCTTAAGCAAACTTGTCCATACTCAGTTCCAACTTTTTGTTTTTGTAAAATACATTTTAAATACAATTGTGAATTTCTCTGGAGTTTTCAGGCTGAGCTCCTCTCTTCGTATTCTTTAACCACTGATTTCCTCGTTGTTCTTGAAGCATTTGCTTCTATTTGTTAACATTTTTCTTGATAGCGGGGAGACGGTAACGCCTTTTTCTCGGTTTGAACAAGCAAAAACAGCCCAAAAATGAACCGTATTGAAGACAGATTTAGCCTTGCTTGCATGAAAGATGGTGTCTGTCTGACCCCAGCTGTAATTATCATGTGATGTGACATCATGCACAAGGGGTCTATAAACAGTACGCGTACCATACTACAACAGCAGGGGGATATAAAATAACTTGCAAAGCAGTAAATGAAACCAAGACTAAGAAAACAGCCAAGACATAATGACGGATACGTAGCAAGGGACGCTTTTAGGAACTGAAATAAAAGATCAAAAAGCCTAATTTTTGCGGTGCTAGTTTGTAATGTATGCTCATTCCAACTTGCCCGGTCGGGCGTGTTGGGGATATGTCCAACTTGCCTGAATGCATGTTTCACTTGCCCTGGGCAATCGGGCAGTCCTTAATGTCGAGCCCTGTCCAGTTACTTATAGCAGCCGGACCCCAAACCAGTTACACTGAAGTAAAGTATTTGAATGTTTTGTTACATAGAGTTTTTGTGGTTTAATTAGTACTGCAGTTGGATTCAAGTTAACGTTATGGATGCTTGTTTGTGTATGATGACAGATCTGAGAATATTTTTTTTTTTTTTTATAGTAGTATCATAAAGACATTGGGGCTACTTGATCTAAATATGACAGGTTAGACATGCTATTACAGTAAAAAGTGTAATTTTAAAGTCGGTTTCATTTCCAGTGACCCTCCAATGAGTTATAAGTGATTTTAGCTAGCCGCTAGTCATACGCCTTGTTGACTGCTGTTCAGATCAGACTGGATTCCAGGTGATAAAATTATTTTACTACTTTTTCCTTCTCAGCTGCCAGGGAAGCTTAATGAGTTGGACAATAATGGCGATCTGGCTCTAGACCTGGCCTTATCCAAAAAACTGGAGAGCATCGCCACCACCTTGGTCAACAACAAAGCAGACGTGGACATGGTGGATCAGAGTGGCTGGAGCCTCCTGCACAAAGCCATCCAGAGAGGTGTGTGCGCGTGCCACTATTGCCTTAATGCATCATTCTGTTCAGTATTTGATGCTGGAGGCAAAATAAAAACATGCTGAAATCAGAGTTACCCCACCACATTTCTCCTTCCACTGTGCACTGCATTGATATAAACCTTCTACATGTAAATATTTATTTTCTTCTTGCCTGCTTGTGGCTGCAGGAGATGAGTTTGCTTCTACCTTCCTGATCCGCCACTCAGCCCAAGTGAATGCAGCCACAGTGGGGGCAGTGGAGACGCCGCTGCACCTCGTCTGCTCCTTCAGCCCAAAGAAACACAGCGCTGAGGTGATGGGCGGCATGGCCCGCATTGCAGAGTCCTTGCTCAAAACCGGCGCCAACCCCAACATGCAAAACAGCAGAGGACGGTTGGTAACGTAGTATGGATCGGAAATTAGTCTCTCTTTTTTGTTTGACGTCATAATCATGCAGCCCTGTGTTCATCTGTTTGCTTCAAAACATTATTGAAGTGTTTTTTGTCAACGTTTCAGAACACCTTTACACGAAGCAGTGCTGTCAGGAAACGAACCAGTGTTCAACCAACTCCTGCAGTGCAAACAGTGAGCATAAACGTCCTTCGCCAGATAATCAAACTCTGATGCATCATATGTACATTTAAAAAAAAAAAAAATGTTCATATATACTTGTCTCTTTTTAATGTTCAGGCTGGATATGGATCTGAAAGACCATGAGGGGAATACTGCTCTGTGGTTGGCCCTGCAGTACATTACAGTAGCATCTGATCCCTCCATTAACCCCTTCGATGACGACGCCCCTGTAGTTAATGGCACCTCGTTTGATGAGAACAGCTTTGCGGCTCGACTTATACAAAAAGGAAGCGATCCCAATGCTCCTGATGCCTCCGGTAAGGACTCGCATGCTTCGTCCACAGCCGTGCCTTCTATGCATTATTGTCTTAAGAATGTCCTGATTTATGATTTTAACTTGTGGGGGAAAATGTATGATGTGGCAGTTGATGTTTTTTGTTTAGGAAACTGCCTCATTCAGAGAGCAGCTCTCGCAGGAAGTGAGGCAGCTGCCATCTTCCTGGCCACCCATGAAGCAAAGGTCAATCATACCAATAAATGGGTGAGTGTTTAAGTTTAAAAAAAAAAAAAAATGTGCAAAGTGTCAATTGGATTTTTAGGTGAAAGCATGGCTCTCTTTTGCATCAGAAAGTAAATGGGAACTAAGGTTGTGAGTGTGGAACTGAAATGCATCCACCCATGTGCACATAAAATTGATTTGAGGAACAATTAGAACAGCTGTTTGGGTTTGTCACTAGTGTGTCATCGTGAATTTGCATGGAGTTGAGATTCTCATCTCTTTGTTGTTGGTCTCGACCAACCCAGGCTGTGGACCGTCTCGCCTGGGGTTAGCTGTTTTGAGGTCTCTGTTTAGTTATACTTTGTATGGTTGTTTTGCTTGCTTGGCTGTTTGAGTATTGGTATTTCAACAGAACACTAGGTATTGCGGTCACTTAGTTCTAGTGCCAACTGAACTTGTTGTCTGGAAGCTCAGCACTTCATGTATCTGACTTTTGCACCCGTTGTACGTCGCTCTGGATAAGAGCGTCTGCTAAATGCCATGTAATGTTGCTTTCCTCTGTTGGTCCAGGTCATGTGTGTCGGTAGTTCTTTGGTAACGGAATTAAATTTGCAGCAAAATGTGGTAACTTTTTTTTTTTTTTCTCTTTCTTTAGTTGCAGTACTCAAGATAATGGTACTAAATAAATGTCACACTGTATGGGGTATCTTTTGACCCTTAAAAAAAAAGCATAGCCCATTTTTCTATGTTTAACTCTGAACCAGAGCCTAATCTAGGGCGCGTAATGTGCAATAATACGCTTTTTCTTTTTTTTTTTTTAATCTGTCTGTCGCACATCCACTTTTTGGGCACGAGAGTGATATAGCGTATATCTTCATTTTGTCGCGCATTTATAAGTAGAGAGCGTGTAGTCGCGTTTTACTGAATCTTGTACGTATCAACTTGTCAGCACCAGCTAGCAAGCACTGCGGTAAATATAGCGTTTACACACCTATCGGAAAGGACCGAAGTATTCCGAATGGTTTATTTAGCGGGTAAAACAGTTTTGTGAACTATTATATCATTGGTCACTGAACCGGAAGACAGTGTATCTCAACCAATCATGTGAAGTGTTTTTAAAAATACCCAAAAGCACATGGCATATCGTTCTGTCTCATCCAAACATAATGTCAAAATGCGTGGTCACGTTGAAAGACCTTTGGACGAAAAAAGGAAACAAAACGAAGACAGAAGTGACAGATACTAATCTAGCCGACATTACACAACCCGATACAAGATATTATGAAATAGATTTAATCTGTTCTTGTATAATGGTAGGTACTGTAACATTACTGTAAATAAGAGATTATGATGATGCCCTTTAAAAAGAACACCCCACCACCACCACTATGCTCCTGTCAGGAGTACAGTGTGGGAACATTTAAAAACCTTTTGCACATAAGCACACAACACAAGTACACTTTTTTTTTTTTTTTTTTAAAAGATATTTTTTTGGGCTTTTTGCACCTTTATTGGATAGGACAGTGTAGAGACAGGAAATGAGCGGGAGAGAGAGAGACGGGAAGGGACCGGGAAACGACCTCGGGCCGGAACCGAACCCGGGTCGCCCGCATTCACGGCACGGCGCCCCAACCACCTGAGCCACGACGCCCCCCACAAGTACACTTTAAACACGGGACTTGAGGGGGGGAATCAGGGGTAAGGGGGCGGGGGGAGGAGGTAATCCAGCGCAAGCAAGCAGCCGTCCGGTCTTGCAGCCATGACGGCGCTGGTCACGCACCTGCTTGTCACACTGGGGGTAAAAATGGTGACTGCAGAGAGTTAGAGAAGGAATGCGAGGGCGAGAGTGTCTCCCGGCAGTGACCTTCAGGGGGAAATGTTGCCTCAGCAACGGCCTAAACCAAGGCCGGTGCTGTCTTGGGGCGCCGAATGTCGATAAGATATGAATTGTTTGGTCTTTCCAGATGTAGTCTTTGCACGTCCACACCGCTCGTCCATATCTGTCCATTCCGTCCACTCTATTCAAATTGATCTCCGAAAAACGTATTCCTTGCAAAGCTGAAAGCTGCTCCGAGATAACAACCATTTTGTGGTTAAAGTTCTGAATGTCCACAGTCTAAGTGCCAACAGCTTTGCCCACCACTCCAATCATATCGGGCAGCTTTGTGGGGCTTTGAACAGCTGTCACCATTGTCTGATTTCCTCGATATACCAGGGCAATGCCTAATCCAATCAGCAAAAGTCCTGTAATCATGGTTTCAAATAGGTAGATATCTACAGTGTCCTCCACAGAAAGAATCGCCAGGCACACGACCCGCCACCGCTCCCATGCGTCCATCGTGTAACCAGCCGCAAACGTTCCGGCAGGACAGACGGGTTCCCCCGAACCCGAATTCCTCGTCGAGAAAACTGTCAATTTCGTTAGACCAGTTTATCAATTCTATGCTTTTTTTAGTTTAGAAAGTAATGCAGGAAGAGTCTCTTCAAAAAGTACAGCAGATGAGACAAGACACAGAAGCACAAGCAGGGAAAAAAGGAGGGAGAGCAGAGAATACGACTGCCTTCCGTGGAAGCATGGAGAGAGAGAAAAAAAAATCATGATAATATACTGTTTAGGAAGTCTGAATTTTGGGATTATCTCTAGTCATCTGTCAAAAACTAGTTTAAAGATAAGTTCTACATGAATGCTAGCTTTTTTTTTTGGGGGGGGGAGTAATTTGTTTAATTCAGTTTAGTATTATGTTATTAATCATATTCAAATAGTAAAGGTGCTTAGTTGATATATAAGACGTATAAGTTTGTGTACAAATAAGATCTTAGAGTAATTATATGACAGTGTGAAGTCACGAAGTCATTTGATTCTGATTGATAATGGTTTTTGAAGTTTGAATTTGATATTTTCCTAATGCCAATATACAATTAGTTTGATAATGTTTGGTATTATGTAAGTTTTATTTAAAAATATAATGAAATATATTTAATCTGTTCTTGTGTAATTGTAGGTACTGTAAGATTGTAAATGTAGGAAGTCTGAATTTTGAGATTATCTCCAGTCGTTTGTCAAAATCTAGTTTAAACAGGTAGATTGTTTAATGTTTTTCACTTTCATGAAAGGTGGTCTGAACAAAACAAATATGATAGCATTTTTAAATATTTGATAATGATTTTATTCAGAGTCAGATTTTTCATATTAATTAATAGTGGCAAGACTACATGGATTTTAGACTTAACTATATCAAATGATGCAATATTAACCTGGTCATATTTGAAATGCAACATTATACTACTGGTGGTCAAATTGGTAAAAATAGGCTAGTCACATGATTTATAGTAAAACAGTAACCTCGTCATATAACAGAAAACTAGTCATATTTGTAAGGTTTTGCAGTATATAATTCTTATAGTTTTTGATCTAAAATTTTTACTTTTTTAAAGTTCAGATCTGATCATAATGTTTGTGCAATACTATAAACTATGGATAAGGGTTTGCTGATACGGTTTTCATATCATTGTATTAAAGGATATGTATAGTGCCATAATTATATTATATAGATTAACATCTGATATGAACATTTGTTACATGTACCGTATTTTCTGGACTATACGTCGCTCCGGAGTTTGTCGCATCAGCCAAAAAATGCATTATGAAGACGAAAAAAACATATACGTCGCACCGGACTACAAGTCGCACTTTTTTGAAGGGTGATTCTATCTGATAAGCGGCGTGTGGTTACTGCGCGACTGCATTGTTTATTTAATAAATGAACAGCTGAGCAGTGATAACGCGCCCTTTGCCCTGTAAGTAGCCTAGTCTGATTATTTTAAATATCTACTACTATCTTTAATACTATCACTATCGTTATTACTAATAACCATTTATTATTATTATTATAACTAATATTAGTAGCCTATTACTGATGCATTAATCAGTTTGCTTTTAGAGTATTTTTACCGGTAGGGCTTATTATCGCCCCATGGCTCTTTCATCTTTGTTATTAAAGCTGTAGTCATCATCGAGGAGTGTCATTCTTCATTTTTGTCGAATTTAATTTCATCAAATCAGAGGTCAAGTAGGCTATAGGTATATCATCTCTGAAGACAGGTACGGTAGTAAAAACAACCGTCTAGGGGAAAAAAAAAAACCCAACAAACGCTCAGAGAAAAAAACAGGCAGAAAGTGCGCCTGCCAGTTAACGTCATATCAGATAAAAACATTAAACGTTATTCAGACCATTAACACCATAACATCAGAGACGAAGAATAAAGTTCATCTTGGAAGGAGAGTTATTTTTAAAAATGCAAAACAAAATAATTTATAATAGCCCAGAGAAAAACTGGCTGAATATGTACCGTAACATCAAGTTATTCAATAGCCTATAGGCCTAAAATCGGGGCTTAATTTGAGCCGGAACATGACGGAACAAGATCCGTAACCTCCGTTGTCGGATCCGGCAGCTATTTTCATTTCATTCGGTGTTCCGGCAGCTATTTAAATGGATCAGATCACCTCCGTGACCATCACAAAGGGGAAAAAAAATCAAACAATAAATTAAGTAAATAAAAATGTGTTCGGTTTTGATTTTGATATCTGTTGTTGATTTCTCTCCTATGACATCCACAAAATCTATGTGAAAGGGGAAGGGGGGGGGACATGGGGTGTATACTTCCGCTCAATAGAACACCGGGTTTTTTGTAGCCGTTAGCTTGCGCTGTGGAAAAAATGGCAAAAAAACAAGAAAGCTTACTAAAATTTTTAAAATGAATTCTTCAACTTGTTTTGTAAACCCTTTATTTCTTAACTATGACTTGAATTGATTGCACTTATGTTTGCTGGCACTGCTTTTAATGCGCAGGAGAAAAACAGGGAGGGCTCGGAAAATGACCGGAGGTTGGACTCGAACCCGGGTCCCCGGATTTATGGTTTGGCGCCTTACCCACCTGAGCCACGAAGTCCCGCTGGCACTGCTTTTGAATACCCTACTTAAATCCTTAAAATGAGTCATTTAATTCATGTCTTGTGTGATCTGATCTCCAATGGTGAAATAAACCGGTTGTGATATGAGTACAGTCTGTTATTTTAGAAGATAAATTTAATATATAAACTAATAAAAAATATTTTATAACATATCACATGTAACTGTTCGTCACTAAAGCGTTTTCTAAGATCATAATGTCTATTTTTTTTTTTACACACAATAAGCGCATGTGCGTAAAGATATAGTAAACCACCCCCCGCTTTTTTTTTTTTTTTTTTTTTTTTGAGTCGCCAGACCCACCCACCTCCTGCGTTCCGGGACCTCCCACTTCACAAATTAAGCACTGCTTAAAATCATTACATAACTTATTTAAATAACTATAGGCCTATCATTTAATAATAAAACACAGGTCAATCAAGTTTATCAAGCTGACGATTTCACTCCAAATCAGCAAATCCATTGAATTCCTCATCCTCGGTGTCGCTTCTGAACAACTCTGCCAACTCCAGTGGCAGATGAAGCGCCTTTTCCTCTTCTGCATGGCTGTCATCAGACTCGGCATCAGCTCCAGCTATTCCGCGGTGAAAAAAACAAACAAACATATATACGTCGCACCGGAGTATAAGTTGCATGGCCAGCCGAACCATGAAAAAAAGTGCGACTTATGGTCCGAAAAATACGGTATTTAGTTTTATTAATAAAACTGTTCTGTTTATAAATGTACTCTTGAAAATATCTACCAATGTATTACTTATTTTTCTGTCCCCACTAACTGGAACAAATGACGGATATTTTTACCCACGTTAATATTTTCTGTCCCCTATTTTCAAATTCCTAGATTAGACTCTGCTGAACGCAAAATCTTTTATGAGGAAAGAAAAGTCAGTAATGGAATTGCATCAGGAAAAAAAAACTGAACTTGAATTTCGTAAAATTCAAACCAAGATTTCTCTGAAGTGACACTGCTATAATTGGGGTGGTGGTTTTTAAATATGGTTTTCAGTACATTTTTGTCTTGGATTCCATACTTTAGCAATATACCCTGAGCTGGCAAGTTTAATAACTTCATAATTTTGGCCTCCCTGCTGAAGAATTGCCCATGTATAGATAATTTTTGGCCTCTTGCTCATGTGAATGTTGGGTTAGGCATCTGATCTGTGTTTTGGTGCCCCGTTATTAATTCCAGTGTATTCTGTTCTCTTCGTAGGGAGAAACTCCCCTGCACACAGCATGTCGCTGCGGATTAGCAGCCTTGACGGCCGAGCTGCTGCAGCAGGGGGCCAATCCTAATTTACAAACCCACACTGCCTTGGCTGACGCAGGGGACCGGAGCCATGGTGTCTCCTTACAGAGCCCTCTGCACATGGCCATCGTTCACAACCACCCAGACGTAGTGTCTGTCATACTAGAGCAGAAAGGTACTACTGTTGTCTTTTATAGGGTCTGTTTACTGTTACTATTGGGATATTGATGCTATTCTTCTTTTCTTGATGATGCATCACAGCCAATGCGCTCCATGCCACCAACAACCTACAGATCATCCCAGACTTCAGCATTAAAGATTCCTTGGACCAGACTGTGCTCGGCCTTGCACTCTGGACCGGTACTACTGAATTCTAGTATTTTTTTTTTTTTTTTTTAAATAGTGCGTTTTCCACTGCGTGGATCAGTGACCAATCTGAACATGAAACTATCCTTATCCAAGTGTTAAATATAGTTTTATATAATGGTCATTTGTCAGGAATGCACACCATTGCCGCACAGCTCCTGGGGTCGGGGGCAGCCATTAATGACACCATGTCCGATGGCCAGACTCTTCTCCACATGGCCATCAAGAGACAAGACAGCAAGAGTGCTCTCTTCCTGCTAGAGCATCAGGCAGACATCAATGTAAGGTATGTTGCTTCCAGGCAGTAGAAGGGACCTTTTATTGTGCAGCTGAGAGCAGTTTGGTGATGGTGTAAATCATCTTCTGGCAAAAACTGACCCAGGATTATTATCTCCTCGCCCGGGACGGAGTCCACCAGGGGGCGAGGTTTTTGGTGGGGTTTTGTTTCTTTGTTTTTCTGTGAATTATATTACGGGAAAACGGTTGGATCAATCTTCATGAAACTTTCAGGATAGATGGGTGTTGGTCTTAAATAGAACCTCCACCGTTTTTTGCTGGTCATCCAGTCAAGGTCACCAAAAAGGTCAAAATCGTTTTTTCGCAGTATATTCATTCAGATGTATTCTGATTGGCTGAGAGCAGTACGGTGTGCAAATGAGAATCAGAACCATGTTTATTGGCAAAGTATGTTCACACACTAGGTCAAAATCGTTTTTTCACAATATCTTCCTTCATATTCATCGTAAGTGCAACTGGGCGAGGTTTGTTTCACCTGGCAACACTTGTTACATTTGAAATGATTGTACATATCTGGTTGAATTAACTTTCATGTTGCTTGTGTCTGTCTGCAGAAATTTTTCATCAGTACAAAGGAAGTAATTCTTGAAACCTCTGGCTGGATCCATAAGACGCTTTATTCTGTTAGGTTATTAGGATGAATTAAGGGTCCCTTAACCAACATTATTTATTGCGTTACTACACAGATAGTAATGTTAAAGTAACAATGGCGCATGTACACTGCCTGGCCAAAAAAAAAAAAAAAAGGTCTGGCCAACAATGCATTAGTTGGTTGGTAAGCAGTTAACTTTGATTACATCCCTCATTTGTCGTGGCATTGTTTCAACAACCTTGTGCAACATTACAACATAATGGAGTCGGATTAAGTTTTCACCCAGATCTTATCTTGATGGGAGAGTCGAACCACTCCATAAAGTCTTCTCCAGCACGTCACAAAGACCTGCAGTATGGTTAAGGTCGGGACTCTGGTGGCCATGTGTGGAAATGAATGATTCCTCATGATGCTTCCTGAACCACTCGCTCACAATTTGAGCCCTAATTTTATGCCTGTGCTATCAGGGAAGGAAAAATCCATTGATGGGATTACCTGGTCATTCAGTACATTTCAGGTGACTTCATTTTATTGCCACACAATATTGAGCCTCGACCTGACCAACTGAAGCAACCCCAGGTCATGACCCTGCCTCCAGAGGCTTGTACAGTGGCTACTATGCATGATTATCGCGAGTTGGCCTAGTGGTTAGCATGTCCGCCTCTCGATCTCCAGATCGAGAGGCGTTCTACTCACGGTCTGGTCATATCAAAAACCATCATAAAAATGGTACCGACTGCTGTCTGCCAAGGCACGCTTCAATACAGATGCGAGTGGGGAGTCAAACTCTCGCCGTTACCAGAGGACTAGCCCCCCCCACTATAACCCTAGCGATGTAATGGGCGAGAGGCCGAGGGTTACGGAAACTGAGATCGGCACCACCCTATGTGCCACATGGTGTGGGAAAGGACTTTGACTATGCATGATGGGTTCATCACTTCATGAGCTTCCCTTCTTACCCTGACATACCCATTGCTCTGGGAATAGGGTAAACCTGGACTCCTCAGACCACATAACCTTTTTCCATTGCTTCAGAATCCAATCCTGATGCTCCCTTGCAAATTGAAGCCTTTTCTTCCAAATACCCTCACGAACAAGTGGTTTTCTTATGGCCACACAGCTGTTTAGTCCCAATCCTCTGAGTTCTTGTTGCATCGCATGTGTGGAAATGCTCTTGGTTTCATGATTAAACATAGCCGTGAGTTCTGCTGTGGTTTGTTTAGATATAACAATTCAACTTCACCCAGCATTTAAGTGATATCTGATCACAGTTGGTCAAGACCCCCCCGAATGTGTTTCTTACGCAAAGTCGACAATTCATCACTATCCTTCCAGGTTTTAATAACGCATTGGACAGTTCTTAACTCAATTCCAGTCATTTCAGCAATCTCCTTAGTAGTGGTTTTTTTTTTTTTTTTTTTTTTTTTCCCCCCCTTGATGCAGGCCAAAAATTTGACCCTTCTGAAACACAGTAACATCTTTTTCCACGACCATGGGATACATCTTCCAGAGACTCAGATTGTTGGCGCGCCCGCGTCTAAGACGCACTATTTCGAATAATGAACGCATTGTCGAGAGGGGCAGGGGCCTATATGGACACGAGCATTTTATATCCTATTTGGAACGTTTCGTGGCGTATTACTTGACTTCATGGTCTCAATATTGAAAATCTTGCGCAAATATGCAACTTCCAACATAATTATCTGGATATTCAACAGATTTCAGCATCAGATGAATTTGTTTTGACCGCCGCCATATTGAATATACGTCAGACCTGTTCGGACCCATTCGTGTATTTACGCCACCCCATTTGTAGCGTCCCAAGCGAGTAAAACCTGATCCAAGTCTTTCGCTAGGTGGCGTCTTACGGTCTATGTATGAATATTCGAAAGAGACAAGAAAACATGGATAAGAAAAAAAAAGAAAAATACATCCATTTTGTCATTCTTCAGCAGAGAGTACATTCACCTGAAAAAACTGATACCCCTGATACCCAAGGTAATTAGTCATACTAGATTTACAACTACTACTGCAACAGCAACCACTACTACTACTACTACTACTACCATCTGATTCTCTGAAATTAGAAGTAGAGATGATTAGAGACAAGCAGAATTAGACCGTCACAGCATGCAAAAAAACAAACCCATTCTTGTGCTATAATTTACAAGGAGGAGATAATATAGATGTGATATATAATGGCCTGTGGTTGAATTCCAAAATATTGCCACTGATTTAAACAATATCTCAATATATTTGGTTGAAGCATTGATTTTTGTCATCTACATTGCTTCATATGGCTTCTAATACAAAAAAAAAACCAGAATTGAGAAGAAAAAAACAGCCCCTGGGCTGTCCCAGCTGTTCATTGGGCTCGCTTCGCTCACTAGGTTCGCTTCAACTGAAGGATAATCACTGGGCCCCCCCATTGTAGAAATGGGCCCCTGTTTTTTCCCAGGAGGGGCCCTGTGGGCCCCTTGACCTGCAAAACAATCTGAGTCTCTGATCTTCTGACACAATTGTTTAATAAATGAGAAGCTACTCACTGCATCAGTGAGTTAAAATAATTGATGCCAGCTGAAATACATTAATCACTGCAGTAATTATCCAATCAAAGACTCCTAAATGCTTGCTTATTTAAATAAAGTGACTTTTTTTTTTTTTTTGGTCTGGGCAGTGAATTAATTGACACTTGTTTAAATGTTTAATACATCTGCATTGATTATTCGGTTCATGACTAAGTCGACAGAAAAAAATCCACCATGTATTAAATGTTAATTTATAGAACTTTGGTCTCCAGGTATAAAACTGAACTTGCTTCAGCATCACATTTGAATTTTGCCTGTTAACAACAAATATGTTAAATAAGATGTTGGTCATTGTGGGTTTCATTTAATTGATAGTATGAATATTGGAAAATGAAGTTTGGCTTATTTATAGCTTTCAGTGAGTGTGAAGTTGCATAGTTGTATCTGATGTGAATTAATCTCGCACTGAGCCACTCATTAAAGGTTCTCTCAACCCCCAGGACACAGGAGGGTCAGACGGCCCTGCAGCTGGCCATCAGTAACCAGCTCCCCTTGGTGGTGGATGCTATCTGTACGCGTGGAGCCGACATGTCAGTGGTGAATGAGAAGGGGGATCCTCCGCTGTGGCTTGCCTTAGAGAATGGCCTGGAGGATATTGCCTCAACATTGGTAAGGAGGATCAAGAACTTGGTCGTTTCCTGTTGCAAACATTTCTGAATAGTTGTTTATTAAAGCATTATTTGTGCTAGTTTTGCTCTGATTTGGCTAAATCACCGGAACACTTATGTTTTGTACTTTTGTGATGGACATTATTTCTTCAGGTAAATGGCTGTTTGGCATTTTGTGACTTGAATTGATTTAGATCTGTTAAACGATGAGTGGTTTTTGGCTTTGTTCTGGCTTCTGGTAGGTCAGGCACGGCTGTGACGCGACATGTTGGAGTGCTGGACCAGGAGGGTGCCAGCAAACGTTGTTGCACAGAGCCATCGATGAGAACAATGAGGTCTCCGCCTGCTTCCTTATACGCAGGTTTGCGCACACTCAGTAATCCTCATACTAATCGTATCAGCACTCAGTATGGGTGATGATCAGTTTCACAGATGCCTACAATTTGAAACGTGCATATTACAATCTGATTGATGTGACTTAAATTTTAAGTGTGGCAATAACCGAACAAAAACCTCTACTGATAGATGTATATAGGGCAGGATTGAGTATTTATTGCTCTGTATCAACATGGTGGCCCAGACTTCAGATGAGACCTTACATATCCAGAGTCTCTGAAACAACAGGCTGAAGCTTGATGGGGCTTATTGTCTCAAGTCTGAGGTTAAGTTCTTCTCTCTTTGTGTGTCTTTTTTTTTTTTTTTCCCCTCTCTCTCAGTGGCTGTGATGTGAACAGTCCTCGGAGGCCTGGTGCTAACGGGGAGGGAGATGAGGAGGCGCGGGATGGTCAGAGTCCTCTGCACCTGGCCTCCTGCTGGGGCCTCGAAGAGGTGGTGCAGTGCCTTCTGGAGTTTGGAGCCAATGTTAATGCACAGGTAATAACAGTGCACAGATTTTTAACATTCTAATATGGGTTTATTATTAACTATTACACTTTCTTGTGCCTAAGCTTCTGTGTTTATATATATATATATATATATATATATATATATATATATATATATATATATATATATATATATATATAAATAATATACACACACATTCTTAACAGAAGCTTATGCACAAGAAAGTGTAATAGTTAATAATAAATCCATATTAGAAAATATATACACACACTCATTCACCCACAGTATATCCTGGTAGTACATTATTTGGAAACTATATTGTATTATAGTACTGCGCGTATAGATGTGTGTAGACCACACTAGAGTGCAATCCGAATGCATTTCCTCACGTTTGTGGGGATCCTGCTCTGATGTTAATGTAGGACGCCGAGGGCCGGGCTCCAATCCATGTGGCCATCAGTAACCAGCATGGCGTGATTATCCAGCTTCTCATCTCCCACCCAGACATCCGGCTAAACCTGAGAGACCGACAGGGCACGACGCCATTTGCCTGTGCCATGACTCACAAGAACAACAAAGCAGCAGAAGCCATCCTTAAAAGAGAGCCTGGAGCAGCTGAGCAGGTGGGCTAGACGAGAAGGGAGATGGGTGTAACTGGTGAATATGGCACAAGTGACCTTTCTCTGGGGTGTTGCCACTTTGTGGATTAGGTACATGACCATAGATTTCTAATTTGACATTCCTATGAACTATACAAGTTCTACTTTCTACAACCTTGTTTCCAAAAAAATTTAAAATTGGGGACTGTGTGAAATGTACGGCGTGAGGTTGTGTTTTGTTGTTGTTTGGTTTTTTTGAAAAAAAAAATGTGAAGATTTGCAAATCATGGAAACCCTATTATTTCATTGAAAATAGTACAAAGAACATTTAAAATGTTCAAACGGAGAAATTTTGTTACTTGAAAATTATATGCTCATTTTGAATTTAATGCCAACCCATTTAAAAAAAAAAACAAACAAACAACAAAAAACCTTGGGACAGGGCCAACCAAAGACTGGAAAAGTTTTATGCTTAAAAAACCCTCACAACTAATTAGGTTAACTGGCAACAAGTCAGTAGCGTGATTGGGTATAAAAAGAGGATCCCAGAGAAGCTGAGTTTCTCAGAAGTAAAGATGGGGAGGGGTTCACCACTCTGTGGAAAAACAGTTTAAGAATAATATTCCTAAATGTAAAATTGCAAACATCTTGGGGATCACATCATCTACAGTGGTGCTTGAAAGTTTGTGAACCTTTTAGAATTTTCTATATTTCTGCATAAATGACCTAAAACATGAGATTTTCACACAAGTCCTAAAAGTAGATAAAGAGAACCCAGCTAAACAAATGGGACAAAAATATTATACTTCGTCATTTTATTTATTGAGGAAAATGATCCAATATTACATACCTGTGAGTGGCAAAAGTATGTGAACCTCTAGGATTAGCAGTTAATTTGAAGGTGAAATTAGTGTCGGGTGTTTTCTAGCAATGGATTGACAGGGTGAGGTGGGCACCGTTTTATTTAAAGAACAGGGATCTATCAAAGTCTGATCTTCACAACACGTGTATCATGGCACGAACAAAGGAGATTTCTGAGGACCTCAGAAAGTGTTGTTGATGCTCATCAGGCTGGAAAAGGTTACAGAACCATCTCTAAAAAGTTTGGACTCCATCAATCCACAGTCAGACAGATTGTGTACAAATGGAGGAAATTCAAGACCATTGTTACCCTCCCCAGGAGTGGTCAACCAACAAAGATCACTCCAAGAGCGAGGCGTGTGATAGTCGGCGAGGTCACAAAGGACCCCAGGGTAACTTCTAAGCAACTGAAGGCCTCTCTCACATTGGCTAATGTTCATGAGTCCACCATCAGGAGAACACTGAACAACAATGGTGTGCATGGCAGGGTTGCAAGGATAAAGCCACTGCTGTCCAAAAAGAACATTGCTGCTTGTTTGCTAAAGATCACGTGGACAAGCCAGAAGGCTATTGGAAAAATGTTTTGTGGGAGATGAGACCAAAATAGAACTTTTTGGTTTAAATGTGAAGTGTTATGTTTGGAGAAAGGAAAACACTGCATTCCAGCATAAGAACCTTATTCCATCTGTGAAACATGGTGGTGGTATCATGGTTTGGGCCTGTTTTGCTGCATCTGGGCCAGGACTGCTTGCCATGATTGATGGAACGATGAATTCTGAATTATACTGGCAAATTCTAAAGGAAAATGTCAGGACATCTGTCCATGAACTGAATCTTGAGAAGGTGGGTCATGCAGCAAGACAACAACCCTAAGCACACAAGTCGTTCTACCAAAGAATGGTTAAAGAAGAATAAAGTTAATGTTTTGGAATGGCCAAGTCAAAGTCCTGACCTTAATCCAATCAAAATGTTGTGGAAGGACCTGAAGCGAGCAGTTCATGTGAGGAAACCCACCAACATCCCAGAGTTGAAGCTGTTCTGTACGGAGGAATGGGCTAAAATTCCTCCAAGCCGGTGTGCTGGACTGATCAACAGTTACCGCAAACGTTTAGTTGCAGTTATTGCTGCACAAGGGAGTCACACCAGATACTGAAAGCAAAGGTTCACATACTTTTGCCACTCACAGATATGTAATATTGGATAATTTTCCTCAATAAATAAATGACCAAGTATAATATTTCTCATTTGTTTAACTGGGTTCTCTTTATCTACTTTTAGGACTTTGTGTGAAAATCTGATGTTTTAGATCCGGGGTATTCAATTAAGTCACTGAGGTCCAGTTATTAAATTTTGTCCAAGTAGAAGGTCCGAACCAAAGTCCAGCTTATAGCCTTCCCCTATGTCCACATTTTCATATGGTTTCAACAATATTTATTCATTTCCAATGCAGGAAATGAACTGAGTGCACAACTATCTCTTTTTTACCATAAATAAAAGTCGTCCCAGGAGAATAAATTCAAGGCCTTTATTTCAGATTAAAGAAAACAGAAACCTCAGAATAAAATAAAGTGCAAACAGAGTGGAATAACTCCTTTTTCTCTTAAATTAAAGAGGACCTGAAGAATTGAAGGCCTACACTTCAAGTAAAAAAAAGGCAACTCAGAAAACATTAACTAAAAAGTGCAAACGGAGCATTGACTTAACATTTTCTCTTCTTTGTTCTTAAAATAAGGAGGTCCCAGCCTAAAAAAATGAGGGCCTACTTTTCAAGAAAAAAAAGTCCACATCTTTAGAAAACAAGTGGCTTTTTTGGGGGGGAATGCAAACAGAACATTTTTCTTTGAACTTCTCTCTTTTAATTCTTCTTTTACTCTTCTTAATGAGAAAAACGGGCATGTGGCTGACCTGCCAGTAATTTAAGTCTTGGTTGGAGTGCCATTCTCATGCAGATATGTAGGTGTTCATTGTTGAGCCTAGAACGGTACTTGGTTTTGACAATGTTCATAGTGGAAAAAGCTGACTCACAGCTGTAAGTCGATCCAAACATAGTCAAGGTGTGCAGTGCTACTTTGATTAGACCAGGGACCACACTCCAATGTGTTTGTTGCCCCAAAATCCACACTACTTTTAAGGAACGTTCGTTTGCACGTTGCTGGGCTGTAAATGTATGTGTGATGAGTCGGGTAGACCTGTCATACTGTGCTTGCAGTTGGGTTATTTTGCGGGCCCTCAGCTCGGACTTCAGGGGATAACTTTGCTCAAAAGAGCTGTGCTTTGTTTCGTAGTGGCGCTTCACGTTGCCGCTTTTAATTAATGGCACGTTTTCGGAGCATATGAGGCACACTGGTTTTGAACTGCTCGCCGGAAGAATGAACATGTATTTCTCCATCCATTCATCTTTTAAAACAACGATTTTCCTTGTCTACTTTCCGCCGCCTTTTGCAGCAAGCCATGTTGTCTCGGTCGGTTGTCTCTTAACTTAACTCTCTTCCTCTCTGCTTGTTGCTCTGCTGTGGCGCGCTGGGTAAACTAACGATTTTATTGGCTCAACTGAGTGAAGCTATTGTCGTATTAACTGGAGTAGCAGCGCCCGCTATCAATAGCCACAACCGTCCAAAATAATGCTTCATGAAAATTACTTAATCTCGTGAATTTACCATTGGTCACGGGTCCGGACAGAACCATCACTGGGTCTGGATCCGGACCGAGGTCCGCCATTTGGTGATGCCTGTTTTAGATCATATTTATGCAGAAATATAGAAAATTTTAAAGGGTTCACAAACTTTCAAGCACCACTGTATGTTTAATATTGTGGAATATCCACAAACCTTTTGATTTGAATTACAGCTGGGACTGTCAACAGAAGTCCCTCTTTATATAACATTTTAATCCACACCTTTTCAACAAACAGATCCAAGAATGCAACGGTACCATGGTGTCATGCTGTGGAGAGAGATATAGAGAGATATAATTTTTTATTTATTTTTTTGACAATTTAAATTCTGATAGCTAATGTAAGCTATAGCTCCAGTCTTAAAGGGTCAGAAACTATGAAACAGAAGAATTTTAGTTCATGAACCAATCTCGGGACATGTCAGGTTTCATTTGAGCAAATGCATGTCTCATGTACTTCTGGTTGGACTCTTTCTCTTTCTGCTTAGGTTGACAACAAGGGACGTAACTTCCTTCACATAGCTGTGCAGAGCTCTGACATTGAGAGCGTGCTTTTCCTGATCAGTGTGCAGGCTAATGTTAATTCCAGAGTGCAGGACACAGCCAAACTCACTCCGCTGCATCTCGCTGTACAGGCTGGCTCTGAGATCATTGTGCGCAACCTGGTAAGATCTACGTAGAAACAGAAAGAAAGCCACTAATCGATCTGTCTGATACCGGTTAGAACACACTGGTTTTAGGGCTGTGTCTCATTACTCACTAGGGGTGTAAGGATGCATCATAACACGATGAATTCTGATAGCAGAAATGTGACCGTATGTTGGAAGAGTGTGTGTGATTTGACATTGTGGGAATCGGCATTCTACGAATTATGCATCTAATGCAGTTGTACTGCTTGAATACTCGAGGTCCCAATCTGCACAACCCATGGAGTTAAAATATACAGAAGGCACACTGACTGATGACCCTGGATCACAAAGACTATGCGTTATATGTAATATGGTGACACCATGGATTAGAAGAATCTACAGTGCCCAAGAAAGAGGTCTCACAACTCGCGTTTTAGCCAAGGTTCATTTCTGGTGTAAATGCATCAAAACCTGCTACGGCACTCGTTATACGTCCGTCGTAATTTTGAGAGAATTTATCGATTTATTTATTTGATATAGTGAACCAGGAGTATATTTTGTTTACAATATTAAACTTTTTTTTTTTTTTATTGAATTTTATATAAGAAATTCAGAAATTAAGTCTTTTCAATCATAATCTTTATTCAAATTTTTTTATTTATTTCAAACATGTATAAAAAAAGTATGTAACTATTTGTACATACAAAAGAAAAAGAAAACGGGAAATTTAAAAAAAATAATAAAATAACAAAGACCTAAGACATTACAAAACACCGCACATTATTCGAAAAAGGACTGGGAAGAAGTGTAATATATATATATATATATATATATATATATATATATATATATATATATATATATATATATATATATATATATATATATTTTTATTTTTTTTTTTTTATAATTTCCCACCCCTTTTTAACTACCCCAAAATCCAAACTACATTAATACACCTATAAAAATATATACCATATATACACTTCATAAATATATAATTACAAAAATAAATATATTACATACCATATATATACACTTCATAAATATATAATTACAGAAATAAATATACTACATACCTATCCCTGTAAATATAAATATATAAACTATCTGTTTTATATAACAGTTCAGACATGGGAACTATTTATTTGTTCAAAATGAATCGTGAAGTCAGTATCATGAATTGAATCGTGTCCGGAGTGTATAGTTGTGTCCCATTTAAAAGTAGACTGTCTTTCATAAAATCAGTGAAATTTAGTTCCCTCTGAAATTTGGTCATTTGTGATATGTTTATTTCTGGAATGTCTTTTAAAAAAAAAAAAACCCAGGCCATTCTGTGGCTGGGAAGTTATTTAATTTGAGGGGATTCCCGAGCAAATAATGCACATGAAATCGCTCGCTTCGCGCAGACAGAGGAAGTCCGTGTGCGCATGCGCAAGTTTACCTTTGACCATGCACTGACAGTTACATCATTCTGTCGCTCAACGAACAGTTGATCGCACCGAGGTGCTCACTTGAGCACGGATATGTTAGTTTGGTCCTGCGTTTCTTTTCCTTCACAACATAATGTCTTTTCTTCTCGCTTTCCGTTACTGTAGTTGGTCTTTCACGTTTCATTCTCACACTCGCGTCCTCCATTTTTCTCTCCTGTTTCAAACTTGTATCCCACAATGCCTTGTGCTAACGGGGAAAGCCTGCCGCGTGATGCATGACGTAGTATCTTGTATTGTGTCACGGTTAAGCAGGAAAAAATAGCAGAGAATTTAGGGCCATGTGGCTTTAAATTCATTTATTCTATTAAAAACAATAAAACTAATAAAATTGGAAGTCTCTGATTTGAATTCAGTTGCTTTTGGTCCACTAAACAAAAATAATAGGGTGTTAGGGAAAATTCTTTCTATGACCTACACTTAAAATCTGAAAGGCAGTCTAGCTTTAAATACTGCTGTGTATTTTGTAATTTTTTTTTTTTGCATATTTGTGTGGATTTGCATGACTGTGATGGCGTTTTCATGATTGCTGTGCATTTGTATGTAATCCTGTTCTTTCCGTGTTTAGCTTCTAGCAGGTGCTAAAGTGAATGAGTTGACTAAACACCGTCAGACAGCTCTACATTTGGCGGCGCAGCAAGATCTCGCCACCATTTGCTCTGTGCTGCTTGAAAACGGTGTCGATTTTCCAGCTGTTGATGAGAATGGAAACAATGGTGCCTATCTATACTTAAACTCCTCCTCAAATGAAGTTGAAAACGAGCCAAAGGTAATTGCATTTTGAGGTCTAATTATTAATGTAGTCTTTTCACTTTTGTTTTTTCTCAGCTCTGCACCTAGCTGTGATGCAGGGTCGCCTGAATAACGTGCGAGCTCTTCTCACTGAATCAAACATTGACGCAGAGGCCTACAATCTCAGGTACACTTGGCATGGAAACACATCAACTTCCACATGCTCTTATCTATCTATCTATCCATCCATCCATCCACCTATCTACTTACAATTTTGCTTGTCACCATCAGGGGCCAATCTCCAATGCATGTTCTTGGACACTACGGGAAGGAAAATGCGGCGGCCATTTTTGAGCTGTTCTTGGAATGTATGCCAGAGTATCCTCTGGATAAACCGGATAGTGAAGGGAATACAGGTCAGTACTCTAGAATTTTCACAAATGCTGTACAGAGATTTCCCATCGATTCTGTATATAAATCAGAAGGGCACATGGCTGTGTCTGACTCATATATGTTCCTCGTAAATTACTGGACATGACAAAGGACGTCTTATGAAAAACTTGCTTTTCGAGTGCTTGTGCACAGAAACTTGGGTATCTGGAGCCACAAACCCTGAAATAAGACACCCAGTCAGTTTCTTTTGTCCTGCTCATTTCAGAGAAAACGTGCTTCAAGTCGTTCAGATTTGCCTCCCCTTTCCTTTCTGACATTAGAATTATGTGGCCTCCTCATCCGAGTATCTCAGTAGCCCCGAAGCACAACTACGTCATCTCTTGTTTACCGCAAAGCATTGTGGGGGATAGCCAGGGTCAGTAGTTGAGCGATATGACTGATTTTGGATTAATTTTATGCGAGAGGAGCGATTTTTGCCGTGCTCTGTCATGGAAGACAACAAAATTGGTGATTTTTAAAGAGGTGGATAACATGTCAAGGGTTTACAGCAGGAATCCAAATCAAGCTTGGTGAGAAGGTAAGAGTCTAAGCCGAGTCTACCACACTGTACATCAGATCTCAGAATGACTTCTAGAGTAGAATAGAAAGCCTTTATTGTCGCTGCACAAATGTACAACGAAATTTAGTTCTTAGGAGAACAAAGCCGCTGCGTCCGTGCCATTCTTGGGTTGAAGTGCCCCATGTTACACCTAACTGCATGTCTTTTATGTGGGTTCCCTCCCACAGTTCAGACATGGGAAGAACATGCAAACTCCACATGGAAAGGCCCCCGTCGGCCGCTGGGCTCGAACCCAGGATCTTCTTGCTGTGAGGCAACGGTGCTAACCACTACGCCACCGTGCCGCCCTTATTTCTGAGGACATGTATATTGCACCAGCTAAACTTTTATTGAGAAAACAAATCTGTCTGAATATCAGAAACTGCTACAGAGCAGCGCTCTTGCAGGGAATTCGTGGGCGAAGAACAGTTTGAGTGATAAATGAGCAATTAATTAAATAAAACATTATCGGAAAATTACACACACACACACACACACACACACACACACACACACACACACACACACACACACACCCCAAACTTTGGAAACCTGCTGATCTGCTGTTATGTTCAGTATAAATATATTTGCTTCAATAAATGCTGCTAGCGAGGTACACTGAACCTTATCCATACCTGAAAGAGAACCTTCGTGGTTTGGGAGTTTTATCAGTCTGACAGGCTCGTTCGGCTGCCGAGTGCTTCGGCACGTCGAGAGACAAAGGCCGAAGAACGCTGCTTTTGTTTTACAGGCTTTGGAATCTCGCTAGTTTCAGACGATGAACAGCGTCGATTGTTATCTTCTATAACTGAAGCCCATTCCGCAGACCATGGAAATTATTGCTGGGTCATAAAGTCTGTCTTTTTCCCACCAGAGAAATGTAAGCTACAAACTCTTGTCCATTTCGATTCAGTTTGAAGGTTTTTGTCGTGAATTAAACTTTATCCATTTCTTTCTTTCTTTCTTTCTTTCTTTACTGGCAGCTGATAAAAGCTCAAATGAGGTGTTCTCTTTGTTGTGGAGACACAGTAAGGTACACAGCAATTCACTTTAGGGACGGTTAAAACCGGTTAGACAGAACAATGCGGTGTCGAACAAAGGCGAAAGTAAACAATATGGTGGCGCTGACCCTGGGTATCACCCATAATGCATTGTAGTAAACAAGCGATGAGACAGTTCTGGGTTAGGGGGCGGCACGGTGGCGTAGTGGTTAGCACGGTCGCCTCACAGCAAGAAGGTTCCGGGTTCGAACCCAGCGGCCGGCGAAGGCCTTTCTGTGTGGAGTTTGCATGTTCTCCCCGTGGGTTTCCTCTGGGTGCTCCGGTTTCCCCAAAGACATGCAGTTAGGTTGATGTGGGGCGGCCTTGGGCTGAGGTGCCCTTGAGCAAGGTACCTGACCCCTGACTGCCCCCTGGGCACTCTGGGCTGCTCACTGCTCTGGGTGTGTGTTCACTGCTTCAGATGGGTTAAATGCAGAGGATGAATTTCGCTGTGCTTGAAGTGTGCATGTGATGAATAAAGTGCTACCTGATTGGCCAGAGCGGGGGAGCAGTGGCTCATTATGATGGAAAGGAACAGGCACTCGGATCAGCTGTTCTAAACAGGGCTGTTTAGACAGCGTGAGAAGGGAGCTGTGGTGCTTTTGTCCTTGTGGTATTTTAACCAAAGCATATTGTAGACATTTCATGATGACCTCCGGGAACTGGATCAACTTGTGGAACAGAGGTCACCTTTTTAAAATGTATATTAAAGAGCAATTCGACTGACTTTCATTAAAATGTCTCAAAAACATGCACTTAAACTGTTAGGTTTTTTTTTTTTTTTCCTCCATTATTATTTCTTCATTTTAAACACCACCAATGCATTGTTACTAACATTTTAGAAATATAGCCAAGGATTGGCCTTGAGGACAGTCAGGGAGAGGGCTTATTTTATTCACATACTTTCAAAAAGTGGGAAAGTGAAGATTGGAGAAATGTATATCTTACTGTCCAGTTTCAGTGAGCCTGTTCCCAGTGTAGCCTCAGATTCCTGTTCTTGGTTGATGGTACTGGAACGCAGTGTGTGTTTGGTTATTGATTTTTATTTGGTGTTGTAGCCTTTTAGGATTTGGTGTTTTTGTACATTGAGATGCTTTTCTGCTCACCATGGTTGTAAAAAGTAGTTATGAGGTACTGTTGACTGACACCAGTCTGGCCATTTTCCTCTGACTTCTGCCTAGAGAGCTGCTGCTCACTGGAAGGGTTTTTTTTTTTTTTTTTTAATCCATGAAATGATGCAGTTGTTTTGAGCACAGAACAAGATAACACACAAACAACTGGATCTGCTCTTTAAACACTTAGCTTTTATTATTATTATTATTATTTGAAAATGAAACGAGGTACTTGTGTCTATTGCTCAGGCAGGCGGAATGTGCCGTGAATATTCATTTGATATACGTCTCTTTTAGTTCTTCTGTTGGCCTACATGAAGGGAAATGCTAATCTCTGTCGTGCCATCGTGAGGGCTGGAGCTCGTCTGGGCGTCAACAACAATCAGGGCATAAACATCTTCAACTATCAAGTGGCCACTAAGCAGCTCCTCTTCCGCCTTCTAGGTATAAGATCCATGCGTTTAACATTTACTGTTGAACTAAAGCCTAATGTCTGCTGACTAACGCCCCAACGTCTTGTATATTTAGAATGTGTTCATTTTCATGCATTTGGATATTCCAAGGTCATTATGCTTCAAATCAGATTTTATTTTTTATCATCTTGTCTGATGAAGATATGCTGTCCAAAGAGCCCCCCTGGTGCGATGGCTCCAACTGTTACGAATGTGCTGCCAAGTTTGGAGTCACTACAAGAAAGCATCACTGGTATGTACTTGGAATGTCTTTTTAGCAATACTTGTACCTCTTGGAAATTACATCTGTCCCTCTAAACCAATTCGAGATGTATAATATATATAATTTTTTTTTTTCTTCTCTCTTAGCCGCCACTGTGGCCGCTTGCTCTGCCACAAGTGCTCCATCAAGGAGATCCCCATCATCAAATTCGACCTGAACAAGCCAGTCCGTGTGTGTGACATTTGCTTTGACGTGCTAACTTTGGGTGGAGTTTCCTAACACACTAGCAGGGCATGGATAACACGCACACTAAACTAAACTGAACCACGGTGGTTGAAAATGTGGAGAGGGAGAGGAGGAAGGAATAAGAATGGACTAAATGTACGGACCACACTTTGTACTACTACTACAGAGACTTTTGAACAAAACAAGTGTATGTATGTATGTTCTAGTACCAACATCTAATTAAGGATCAGAATTAAAGTAGTGCAGGAATTCTTAACTCTCATCTCGAGGACCCTGTGTTCTTTGACGCACCTGATCCAACTGCTTGGCGAATTATTTAAGGAAAAATCCACCCTGACCGACATCTATTGCGTATTGATGACAAATATTCCATCTTCAGTTGTGCAGATTATATATTTTAGGATTGACTTCTTGGGTTGAGCTTAAAATCAACATGGTGGACTGTTTTTTCACTTGGTTTCTGGTTCCCTCTATTACTCACAATACTGTTTGAATACTTTGATAGTTACACCAGAGGGACCTCATTTCTTTAGTCCTTTAGTTTGTCCCGCTCTCTTACCTTCTCATCTGTGCTTAAATGAGTTTAATGATGGCGCCATTGAGAACAAGCTGAGCTCAGTCTCTGGTGTAACTCGGCACATATAGTGCATCAAGTAGCTGTATTGCATTCTGGAACTTTGACTGTCTCCAGGAATAACGAAAATACAGCACTAACTAACAAATCTCTAAGCACCTGACGGATATTTTATTGTAAACGGGTGAAGTTTTTTCCTTTAATGACCTGAGCCAGGTGTTTTGCGAATATGGAAGACTTGAGACTGTCCAGGGTCTGCTCGACTGGAGTTAAGAACCTCTGAAATAGCAGAATGCTGTTGAAGTAGACCTTGTAGGTGTTGTAAGTGCCAGGCCTGTTTTTAAAATAATAATAATAATGAGGGAAGCTGTAGAGGGAATGACTAGATCTCTAGAAATTGAGATGCGTTAAGGTCAACATCCGTCATCTTGGCATAAAACGCGTGTAGATTTTTATTCAAGAGCATTGAATATGAAGGACGATGGAATCTGAATGAAGAATTGTCCACCATTGGATATTGACCGTTTTGAACCGTTCCTCTCAAGAGGGTTTAAAGCCTTAATCACGTTGGCCCGAGTGCTGCTTTTTGTTGAGTCTAAAACAAGGAGCGTTTATGAACCTTTACTCTTTTCTTGCACCTATTAAGGGGCGACAGAGGGAATGGTCACCCTGAAGGCCTCAAAATAACAAAACCCAAGGTTAACTCGACGTCAAGCACATTTCAGTAAAGGATACAGTTTTTACTTTGTCTTCTGTTATTTAATCCTTGTCGTGCATAGGTTCATGATCATTAATGAGTGAGGAATCTGCATATTAAATGCACTTTTTATTCTTCCATTAACACTTTTTTTTTTTTTTTTTATATTCATGAAACATTCACAGCTGAACAAAGTGTCATTTTCTGAAAAGAACAAAAAAAGTAAACTGAGGTTATAGGTGTAGAAGTATGATGATTTTCTCTGCTATGCATATGCACGTTTATCATTTTAGCACTGTTCTAATTATTCTGATCACCAAAGCATACATTCCATTTAATCGATGGCACATTACTGAATTTTGGTAAATCATGGTGTGGTGTGTGTGTGTGGGTTTTTTTTTTTTTTAAATATTCATTTGCCTGATGTTACATTAAGTTGACCACATTTATCTTTCCTTAAACTCTTTCTTCTGAAAAGCTAAACAGCTGCACTTTATCATACTGGATTTTTTTTTCCCCCTTCTCTTCCCTGATCATACAAAAGGAGAATGTGACATTTCAAGGTTTGAGAGTCTGTTCTAGGTTCTGTTCAATTGTACAGCTAATTGTATACTATTTTTGACCACTACAACTGTTTTTGTACTTAAACGCAGGTTGTGCTCTTTGCCTCTGTCTGATCTCTTATGCACATTATATTGTATCTGTATGCTCAGATATCTAGCCTGTCGTTTCCTTTAGTATCCTTTTGAAGAAAGGGAGGACAACTTTACATTAAGGTCATCAGATGATTAAAAAAAATCAATTAAAGCAAGTTGTATTGACTTTTCTGAGCTGTTTACAAACGGAAAGAGGGACTTCCTGCTTTTTACGGGAATGTCAGTTAGTTCAATTATATAACTGAACATATTAATCACTAAATATCAGCCGAATATTAAAATGATTCGAATCAAAAGAATTTTTACATTATGTAGAAATGTTTGATATAACGTTATTTTACAATGCCTTGGAGTAGCTGCCCAGCATCAGCACACTAAATTGTTGCACTACATTTTGTGGTGCAAGGCAAATCAGTTCAAAGCTCTTGTTAATGACATCGTTGCTATAGCAACATGGACTTGTATGGCAGACAGTCTACATAATCAGTGAAGTAAAAATGGTTGTGTTTATATTTAAAAAAAAAAAGCTGATATTGTGAAGATTTTTGTAAGATGTTTTCTTTAACGTGAAAGGAAGGGGGTAACTTACGTTTTCTGACCTCAGAAATAACTGAGGAAAAAAAGGAGTTGAGAGGGTTGTCCCCCGTCCCGTCGGCGTTATGACCTTTAGTTGAATGAAGCATAACTTGTCACACCACACTGTTCTTAATTATACTGGCATGATGTTTGTTGATGCCAGAGTGTTTCAGAAATGACTGCGTGTGAAAATCCCAGCTCCGTCTCTAGAACATCCAGTAAGCGGCAGTTCTGCATGGGCATTGTTGTTGAGAGAGGTCAGTGAAACCTCCAGACGTGGTTTAAGCTGACAGGAAGGCTACGGTCACTCAAATAACCACTCTTTACATCCTTGGTGAGCAGAAGAGCGTTTCAGAACGCAACCCAAACAAGCAGTTAGGCTACAACACCTATGGTTAAAGTCACCATGATCACATTTTTCCTCATTCTGACATTTGATGTGAATGTTAACTCAAATGCTTGATCTGTCTCTGCATGAGATTAAGCGTTGTGCTTCTGCCCTGGGATTGGCCGATAAAAGAAACAGACGAACAGGTGTTCCTAATAAAGTGGATGGTGTGTAACTGTTCTAGGGAGAACTACATTTATGAAATCAGCAAACAGCCTTAAACTAACTTCTCACACATCACAGAGCTTGAAAAAAATAAATGTGGCAGTAAGGGAGGAGAGAAGGTGGGTTGAACCAGAACACACACACACAGGCTTCTACAATAAACTACTAGTTTGAGTTTTGGTTAAATTTCCAAAGCCACAGACTTTTAATGACTGATAATGGAAACAAACCCTGACTTTTTTTTTTAAGAGAAAAATCTTACACATAGCACCTTTTTAAATCCTGTGTCCTGTCTGGTTGTCCATTCCAAGACCACTCAAACCTGATTCGATTGACTAAAATAAAATGTTACTAATAACAAGCTAAAAAAAATCTCAAAGCTCAGTCCTGGCTAAGGAGACATGACTCCGCCTGAGCTAGACAGTCTTTGTACTCCTGGAGATTTGGGTTGTTCGAGTGCGTAGGATTGTCCAGTTGTACGCACACGCAGCGTGTGTGGCCCGACCCAGGTGAGAAGAGCATTCTGGGAACACCAGCCCAGTCTCTGTGCACTCCACCGCTGGAAAAGAGACAACACAGATTGCAGTCTGACAAAATTAAAGCAGCAGTATGGAACTTTTGGTGTTTTAAGAATTTTGCCCTTTCTGGTATCAATCCGTTTTCGCAAGTGGTTTGTGAATTTTAACAAGCAATCCAGTCTAGTCATTCTGAAATACCCTTAAATATACTTCAATCAGGAAAGAAGCTATTGAAGAAAAACCATTTCAGACATCTGACCTTGACCCTCGTTTGGATCAATTCCAAAATCTAATCTGCTGGTTATGATGATAATTCCATAGAAATCTTACATACAATTGACCACTTGTTCTTCCGATGTTGAGAATCACGGAAAACATACAGTAATGCTTCACCATCTAGTGGCGGAGGCATAAAAACAGTTCTCGGTAGTTTGGACCTGGCTGTATGGTGTAGCTGTGTATCGGAGGTACCTTTTATCGGAGCACCAAACACGTCCTCCTCTGTCAGAGCTCCATTCAGAGTTACAGGCTGGATAAAGCTCGTTCTCTTTCTCAGCTTGGGCTTTCAGCTTCAAGCCCTGAGCCAAAGTGGCCTCCGTCTGCTGCAGGACAGCTGTTGGATTTCCGCTCGCGCTGTAGAATCGACCAATTAACTTACCTGGGGAGCAAATAGATATTAGGCATGGACTAGAGGAAACAATGTGCCTCATTTATTAGTGTGTGTAGATGTTTTTGTAGGGAAAACTGAACTAAAAACTCCTGCCAGATTTACAAAAGTTTTATGAACAATGGTGTGTATGGGTCATTCTTACAATTCGGTGCCATTTCAGTGTTGTGACTTCCTTTAAAAAAAAAAAAAAAAGTTAAATTCTCGCAAAGTTATTTCATCTGAAGGAGGGCTTTTTAAACCACAAGGAAATAATATTGGTCAAGCTCAGGATATTGAATTATAATAATTTTGACCAAATTCTTGGCATACAACATGGGCCGGGCGGCATAGTGGTTAGCGCTGTCGCCTCACAGCAAGAAGGTCCGGGTTCGAGCCCCGGGGCCGACAAGGGCCTTTCTGTGTGGAGTTTGCATGTTCTCCCCGTGTCCGCGTGGGTTTCCTCCGGGTGCTCCGGTTTCCCCCACAGTCCAAAGACATGCAGGTTAGGTTAACTGGTGACTCTAAATTGACCGTAGGTGTGAATGTGAGTGTGAATGGTTGTCTGTGTCTATGTGTCAGCCCTGTGATGACCTGGTGACTTGTCCAGGGTGTACCCCGCCTTTCGCCCGTAGTCAGCTGGGATAGGCTCCAGCTTGCCTGCGACCCTGTGGGACAGGATAAAGCGGCTAGAGATAATGAGATGAGACAACATGGGCCAAATGTTCACCCTGTTACAGGACACTTTCATCTTTATTAATAGGTGTTCTGAATGCACAGTCATTGTGATATTTACATTTTCTAAGATCAAAAATGTCCCTTATTTGCTCAGTAAAAGTATTTTAAAAATATTCATAAATAAGCATTATCTTGAAAAAAGTAACGGTCTGTTTTAAGGCAAAATGTAGTTTCAACACATTTCTTTTGCAATAAAAAGAATGTTCAATGGAATTGTGCCCCATTTTTAAGTGATTTGAGTTTTTCAATTGATTCACTGCGTTAGTGACCACAAAGTCAAACAAAATATTCAATTTTTATTTATTTATATATTAAAAAAGAGGGTAACAGGGTGGACATTACAACATCTCATCTCATTATCTCTAGCCGCTTTATCCTGTTCTACAGGGCCGCAGGCAAGCTGGAACCTATCCCAGCTGACTACGGGCGAAAGGCGGGGTACACCCTGGACAAGTCGCCAGGTCATCACAGGGCTGACACAGACACAGACAACCATTCACACTCACATTCACACCTACGGTCAATTTAGAGTCACCAGTTAACCTAACCTGCATGTCTTTGGACTGTGGGGGAAACCGGAGCACCCGGAGGAAACCCACGCAGACACGGGGAGAACATGCAAACTCCACACAGAAAGGCCCTCGCCAGCCACGGGGCTTGAACCCGGACCTTCTTGCTGTGAGGTGACAGCACTAACCACTACACCACCATGTCGCCCTCTTGTAGAAGATTTCCCTCCAAAAATCTCTGAAGGGATGGGGCGTCGTGGCTCAGGTGGATAAGGCGCCATACCATAAATCCGGGGACCTGGGTTCGAGTCCAACCTGAGGTCATTTCCCGATCCCTCCCCGTCTCTCCATACTCACTTCCTGTCTCTACACTGTCCTATCCAATAAAGGTGAAAAAAGCCCCCAAAAAAATCTTAAAAAAAAAAAAAAAAAAAACCTCTGAAGGGATATCCATCAGAGTAACACGGGGGGGCAGTCAGCACAGGGACATAAATCATTTTGAAGTTTTAAAGCATTAAAAATCTAAATATATTTAAAAAAATTTATTCATAAATTTGACAAATAAGATTACACTACAATAATGAAAAATTTAGAATCTGTTTAGTTTTTATTGCTTATAATTGTAACTGTAGTTGAGCAAACATGCATGGGGACACATCAATTTGGCCTATTTGCTATAAAATCAGATAAATAATTTTTAATTAATTCATCCTTTATACATAGTGTTTTATGGTAGAAGGGGGCTTACCATTTAAAATGTGATTTTTGAAATAAAGATTAGAATATTTTTAAACAAAATATACACCATATAATGTCATGGGGACTCGATGGTAGGAATGGCACCGAATGGTAGGAATGACCCGTATATTGACCAATGCCAATCAGTTATAAATTACCAAGCGTGTTCACTGCATACCTGACTGACATTTGGTGTCCCCAACAAAATTCCAGAAAAGGTCAAAATTGACAAAATGACATCTAAGCAGTGAAAACAGTTCCTCCAAAGCACACTCAAGTCTTACAGACTAGGCGTTTACTGTTGATAAAGAAATATTGAACAGGTTTTCAGTTATAGTGTTTGGTACTGCTGCCACTTCGACATTAGCTCATGACCAAACCTACTGCTGTGTGCGGTCAGTGTGTGCCAGTAAACATGTAAATGCATGGTTTTATAATACTTCCTGGTCAAACTTCTTCCTTGCCAACTCCATCTATCTTACCTACAGGTGTGTAGTCCTTCTGATAGAAAGCCAGCCAGTCATAGAGTGCCACTATTTGAGATGGAGACAGGTCCGAGACATCATCGGTCAACCCTGCCTCTGTAAAATCGCCTGTCACAAAAGCCCTGGATGCATCTCTGCCTGAAAATACATCAAACACACATGTGGCTACAACGACACAATTCTCAAGCTGAGGGATTCCCAGACCTTATGATATAAAAGTGTGTCCTCAGCAGTCCCAAATCTCAGTGACCGAATCCCAGTCTTGTCCTTTAGGAGTTGGTGCATGTGTTCTTACCCCCATTTTACTACAGTGGTATGCAAAAGTTTGGGCACCCCTGGTCAAAATTGCTGTTACTGTGAACAGTTAAGCAAGCTGAAGATGAAATTATCTCCAAAAGGCATAAAGATGACTCATTCCCTTTAAATTTTAAGCAAAAACCATTCTTTATTTTCATCTTTTACATTTTCTAAATGACAAAAAAGGAAAAGGGCCCGAAGCAAAAGTTTGGGCACCCTGCATAGTTAGTGCCTAGTAACACCCCCATTGGCAAGTATCACAGCTTGTAAACACTTTGTAGCCAGCCAATAATCTTTCAGTTCTTACTTGGCGGATTTTCACACATTTGTTCTTGCAAAAGGCTTCCAGTTCTACAAGTTTCTTGGGCTGTCTTGCATGCACTGTTCTTTTGAGATCTATCCACAGATTTTCAATGATGTTTAGATCAGGGGACTGTGAGATCCATGGCAAAACCTTCAGCTTGTGCCTCTTGAGGTTTTCCATTGTAGATTTTGAGGTGCGTTTTGGATCATCATCTTATTGTAGGACCCATCCTCTTTTTAACTCCAACTTTTTTACAGATGGTGTGATGTTTGCTTCCAGAATTTGCTTGTATTTATTCGAATCCATGCTTCCCTCGACCAATGAAATGTGCCCTGTGCCACTGGCTGCAACACAACCCCAAAGCATGATCGATCCACACCCATGCTTCAGAGTTGGAGAGGTGTTCTTTTCCTGGAATTCAGCACCCTTTTTTCTCCAAACATACCTTTGCACATTGTGGCCAAAAAGTTGTATTTCATCAGTCCACAGGACGTGCTTCCAAAATGCATCAGGCTTGCTCAGATATTCATTTGCAAACTTCAGACGCTGAAGTTTTGTGGCTAGGACGCAGGAACGGTTTTCTTCTGATGACCCTTCCATGAAGGTCATATTTGTTCAGGTGTCACTGCATAGTAGAACAGTGCACCACCACTCCAGGGTCTGCTAAATCTTTCTGAAGGTCTTTTGCAGTCAAACAGGGGTTTTTATTTGCCTTTCTAGCAATCCAACGAGCAGTTCTTTCAGAAAGTTTTCTTCATCTTCCAGACCTCACCTTGATCTCCACTGTTTCTGTTAACTGCCATTTCTTAATAACATTACGATCTGAGGAAACAGCTACCTGAAAACCCTTTGCTACATTCTTGTAGCCTTCTCCTGCTGTGTGAGCATCAATTATTTGATTATTCAGAATGCGAGGGAGTTGCTTAGAGAAGGCCATGGTTGTTGATTTTAGGGACAAGTTTGAGGAGTCGGAGAATTTATACAGCTTTGAAATCTGCATCATCTGACCTTTCCTAACGAAGAATTTGAACAAGCCACAGCTCAATAAGCCAATTAAGGTCTGGAACCTTGGTAAAAGTTACCCGAGAACTCAAATGTATTGGGGTGCCCAAACTTTCGCATGGTGTTCCTTTTCTTTTTTCACTCTGCAATTGTACAAAAAAAAAAAAACACAAATCTTGCAGAAAACGCTGAAAAGAAATATGTCATCTTTACCTTTATGCCTTTTGGTGATCAGTTCATCTTCTGCTCACTTAACTATTCACAGTAACAGACATTTTCAGTAAGGGTGCCCAAACTTTTGTATGCCACTGTATCTACTTGCTAAAAAAACAAAAATCCAGGGGGTGGAGTCAGACCTGATCCGACTCCTCCCACCTCATCTGAGCAGAACCAAAAGCTGTCGAGAAGGAAGTGGAGATAGGTCAGGGAGCAAATGTAACCTACTTTGCAAATTTTGCCAAGTCTGGTTTCTCAGTATTAACCCTTTATTTACATCCCAAACAAATGATTTTTACTTGTTGTAATGTCAGCAATCACCATTTTCACCAGAAAAAGGAAATGCTAAATATCGCATGTACAGTTGTGTTCAAAATAATAGCAGTGTGTTTAAAAACGTGAGTAAAGCTCAAAATCCTTATAATAGTTTTTATTTCCATGCATTGGGAACACTGCACATTATATTCTACATCAAAACATGAAGAAAAATGTATGAATATTTTAATTACTTTACAGAAAATGAAGAAAAATGAACATTGGGCTGTTCAAAAAAAATAGCAGTGTCTGCATTTTTCATTACAAACTCCAAATATTTACTGTATAAACTGAAAAAATCTTAAGGATTTAGTATTCCTGTGAATCACTAAACTAATATTTAGTTGTATAACCACGGTTTCTGAGAACTTCTGGCACCTGTGAACAGTATTCCAGCCCAGGATGATTTGACAACATTCCACAATTCCTCTGCATTTCTTGGTTTTGCCTCAGAAACAGCATTTTTGATGTCACCCCACAAGTTTTCTATCGGATTAAGGTCCGGGGATTGGGCTGGCCACTCCATGACTTTCATTTTGTTGGTCTTGAACCCTGATGCTGCTCGCTTACTGGTGTGTTTGGGGTCGTTGTCTCGTTGAAACACCCATTTCAAGGGCATTTCCTCTTCAGCATAAGGCAACATGACGACCTCAAGTATTTTGATATACGCAAACTGATCCATGATCCCTGGTATGCGATAAATGGGCCCGACACCACAGTAAGAGAAACATTCCCATATCATGATGCTTGCACCACCATGCTTCACTGTCTTCAGAGTGTACTGTGGCTTGAATTCAGTGTTTGGGGGTCGTCTGAAAAACCGTCTGCGGCTCTTGGACCCTTAAAGAACAATTTTACTTTCATCAGTCCACAAAATGTTTTTCCATTTCTCTTTAGGCCAGTCGATGTGTTCTTTGGCAAATTGTATCCTCTTCAGCACGTCTTTTTTTTTTTTAACAGTGGAACTTTGCGGGAGCTTCTTGCCGATAGATTAGCTTCACACAGGCATCTTCTAATTGTCACAGTACTCACAGGTAACTTCAGACCGTCTTTGATCACCCTGGAGCTGATCATTGGCTGAGTCTTTGCCATTCTGGCTATTCTTCGATCCATTCGAATGGTAGTCTTCTGTTTTCTTCCACGTCTCTCTGGTTTTGCTGTCCATTTTAAAGCACTGGAGATCATTTTAGCCGAGCAGCCCATCATTTTCTGCACTTCTTTACAGTATACGTTTTCCCCTCTCCAATCAAAGTTTTAATCAAAGCACGCTGTTCTTCTGAACAATGTCTGGAACGACCCATGTTTCTCAGGTTTTCAGAGAGAAATGGATGTACAACATGTGCTGGCTTCATCCTTAAATTAGGGCCACCTGACTGACATCTGTTTTTTCACAGACTGAATGATCTCACTAATTAAACTCCACACTGCTATTATTTTTGAACACGTCCCTTTCACTTAATTATTCGATTACACAGACTCGGGAGCATGCATATCATGAATGTTGGGTCTGTTGGTTTTCTATGACTCGACTACACCTACTGGTAAATTATTTGCCATGTAGTAATATAATTTCCACCAAAAACAGTGATTGAGCTGGTTAGTCGTGTTGGACTGCTATTATTTTGAACACAAGTGTATAAACGTTTATAAAAAAATATATGGCGGCATGGTGGTGTAGTGGTTAGCGCTGTCGCCTCACAGCAAGAAGGTCCTGGGTTCGAGCCCCGGGGCCGGCGAGGGCCTTTCTGTGCGGAGTTTGCATGTTCTCCCCGTGTCCGCGTGGGTTTCCTCCGGGTGCTCCGGTTTCCCCCACAGTCCAAAGACATGCAGTTTAGGTTAACTGGTGACTCTAAATTGACTGTAGGTGTGAATGTGAGTGTGAATGGTTGTCTATGTGTCAGCCCTGTGATGACCTGGCGACTTGTCCAGGGTGTACCCCGCCGTTCGCCCGTAGTCAGCTGGGATAGGCTCCAGCTTGCCTGCGACCCTGTAGAAGGATAAAGCGGCTAGAGATAATGAGATTATATATCTCCGTATCACTTAAGTCCATTATAACATCTGTATTTTTTTTTTAAATTACCCGTTTACTAACTTTGTGATAGGAATCATATATTTACATGATATTATCAAGTTTAAAATGAGACATTTAAAAGTACATGAACATAAAAAGCCAGAAATATTTTACACTATTGCTACAGAACTTGAGAATATTTATAGCTTATCCACATTCCAGAACTCAGCTCACAATCTCTCATTTCAGAAATTTCTGTGATACACTTATTACTAAGCTGCTAGCAGTTTCCGTCCAAACTACATCAAGTAGTAACACTTGGCCTAAGGATTCAAACACAAAACACGAAGATAAAAGCAGTTATTGGTAACACATATGACCAGAACAGCCACTGGACTATTTTTAAAAGTAAACAATGTCAGTTTCCTCTGTATCTGCTGGACTGTCTGTTGTTCTGTACGGAGAGTGCATGGACAGATAAGCATCAGACATTTCAGTAACTCTATAACTAACAGGTTCACTAGTTATCTACAATTTGTAAGAAAGAGTTATATTCTTAATTATGGCAGACATCTGAGACAAGCATCCAAACGTAAAGATAGACACACAAAGAAGCGACTAACTTGCTGAAATATTTTTGCAACAAATCTCAGAGTTATAGGACTCCAACAGAAAATCAGTCACCTTGTTAAACACTTTTTCCCCCCCATCAATCTTGAAACAAACATACCTTTAGATAAAGAATCGATAGAGTAGCAAACTCCTAAAAGCAAAATGTTATGTCAGACTGAACAGCACACTACATCTGAGGTTCTAACTGATCCCATTCAGTAGTTTAGGTCCTTTTAGGGTTAAATGGGTATCTAATGTATGAACCCTGCTTTTGACCTGAGTAAAAAGGTTGTGTGCCACAAATAACACCTATTATTATAGCTGGAGGGCCCTGAAGACCTGTGCCCTCCAGCTAAGTGGAGTACTTCAGCATGTCTTAAACATGAGCCTGGGTCTTCAGAGGGTCCCCATGCTGTGGAAGACGTCATGCCTCGTCCCTGTACCGAAGAAGCCGCGTCCCAGTGACCTCAAAAAGACTACAGGCCTGTAGCATTGACGTCACACATCATGAAGACCCTTGAGAGACTCATCCTGGAGCAGATCCAACCTATGGTCCAACCACTTCCTGACCCCTTTCAGTTCGCCTACCAGCCCTATCTTGGAGTAGAGGATGCAATCAAATACCTGCTCAACAAAGTCTACGGCCACCTGGACAAGCCAGCCAGCACTGTGGGGATCATGTTTTTTGATTTCTCCAGTGCTTTTGACACCATCCGGCTGGCTCTCCTGGGTGAGAAGTTGACAGTGATGCAGGTGGATGCCCCACTGGTGTCCTGGATTGTGGATTATGTGACTGGCAGACCACAGTACGTGCGCTTGCAGTGCTGTGTGTTGGACAGAGTGATCAGCAACACCAGGGCTCCACAAGGGACTGTCCTTTCTCCTTTCCACCACTGATTTCAACTACTGCACAGAGACCTGCCGACTCCAGAAATTTTCTGATGACTCTGCAGTGGTTGGACGTATTACCAGTGGTGATGAGAGCGAGTACAGGACGGTGGTGGACAACTTTGTCATGTGGAGCAGGAAGAACCACCTACAGCTCAATGCGACGAAGATGAAAGAACTGGTAGTCGATCTGAAGAGAATCAGGGCTCCGGTGAACCCTGTTAACATCCAAGGGGTCAGTGTGGACGTGGTGGAGGAATACAAGTACTTGGGAGTGTACTTGGATAATAAACTGGACTGGTCCAAAAACGTGGACACTGTATACAAAAAGGGCCAGAGCCGTCTCTATTTTCTGAGATGGCTGAGATCCTTCAACATCTGCCGAACGATCCTGCATATGTTCTATGAGTCCGTGGTGGCCAGTGCCATCCTGTACGCTGTCGTCTGTTGGGGCAGCGGCTTGAAGGTGAAGGACACTAACAGATTCAATAAGATCATCAGGAAGGCCGGCCATGTTGTAAGCGTGGAACTGGACTCTCTGACAGTGGTGTTGGAGAAGAGGACACTGTCCAAAATAAAAAACAAAAACAATCTTAGACTGTCCTTCCCACTCTCTACATGAGGAGCTGATCAGCCACAGGAGCACGTTCAGTAAACGGCTGATTCTTCCACGTTGCACAACTGATAGACACAGGAAATCATTCCTACCTGTTGCAGTCAAGCTGTACAATGCCACTGTATAACTGTGGTACACTGTCTTACCATGTTTACTATATCCTTAACTCAGGTGCAATATATGTATATAAAATCACTTCATTTTGCTTAAGTTATTGAATTTATTTAAATTTATTCTTTTTTCAGAGGATTTTATCTTCTGTTTTTAGACATGTTTACTACTTCTTTGATTCAGGAGCTTGGGAGCAAATTTGAATTTCCCTCCGGGGATTAATAAAGTAATTCTGATTCTGGATATAATAATTGCATATTAAATGATGTAATACTTCTATACCAATTTTATATGCAAAGTTGCCCTGCATAATTAACTATGAAACAGCAGCCTACAAACATGACAACAAGTCCAGATTTATGAATTTATATCTGAACTTGTATATTAGGCGGCACGGTGGTGTAGTGGTTAACGCTGTCGCCTCACAGCAAGAAGGTCCGGGTTCGAGCCCCGTGGCCGGCGAGGGCCTTTCTGTGCGGAGTTTGCATGTTCTCCCCGTGTCCGCGTGGGTTTCCTCCGGGTGCTCCGGTTTCCCCCACAGTCCAAAGACATGCAGGTTAGGTTAACTGGTGACTCTAAATTGACCGTAGGTGTGAATGTGAGTGTGAATGGTTGTCTGTGTCTATGTGTCAGCCCTGTGATGACCTGGCGACTTGTCCAGGGTGTACCCCGCCTTTCGCCCGTAGTCAGCTGGGATAGGCTCCAGCTTGCCTGCGACCCTGTAGAACAGGATAAAGCGGCTACAGATAATGAGATGAGAACTTGTATATTACCACCAAAAACAAGACTTGGCAAATTTTGCAAAGTAGCCTCCAAATATAAACAAATACCACCTGACTCAGACAACTTGATGATGTTGATAAGAGTGCTGTTACTTGTCTCATGGATTGAGGATGAGGTCCAGCTCCACCCCTGGACTTTTTGTTCCGCATCCTGACCACGCCCCCTAGTGGTGTCCTCATCATCATCATCAGGGTGTGTGCTGGGGAAATACCTGTAAAGAAGCGATAGCCTCCATCAGGACCGTAATGCTTCTTCCCCTTTTCAACGTCAAACACCTGCCCTAAAATGGCGAGGTAAAGTCCTTTCCTGCCCTCCCTCCCGTTATACAGTGACAGCTCTTCTGGGCTCAGCAGTGTGTTCGAGTCCTGGGACACTTCCGCCTGGTCAAAGAGCCACAAGTTTATCCGCTCAAACCCGCTCCATAGCGCCAAACTCACTGAAATCAGCGCTACAACATATTTCAACATCGTGCTGTGTCTAATTCACTCACTACATAACGGAGACACGAAAAATAGTTCAATAAAATAAAACAGCATCACCGGCAACCCGAAACACAAAGCCAGTGTAAACACAGCGGTGACGTCACTGCGAACTTCCGGGTTTTGATTGCTCGTAATGCGCATGTCTGGTACTGAAAAAGGTAAATAATCAACATGGAGATTTTGAAATGGTTCAAAGCGTAGAAATTAGTAGATAACCATTAAGGAGTAAAATATGTATTTAAAAATAATTAAATAAAGCTCTGGACTCAATTAAAACAACAATAATAAATAGGTAATCATACGGTTCCGGGTAAAATTAAGGATTAGTTTTACGAGTGATTTCGAAGTTTTGAAATCCCAAGTGAAATTGAACTCGGAACCATAGCCTGCGATTACTTGTTTATAATATACAGGGCCAAATTCATACTTCGGAAGCCGTTCAAGTTGACAACATTTGTCATTCACGCTTTCTGAGCCAATCAGGGCGCAGGACTGTCTTGCACGTTTGAATCAGTTTCTTTCATCAGGACACGACGCGAGGATTTTGAAAGAGGTTTACAAAAATGTTATTGGAACTTCTTTACAAAAGCCTGCGTTACTTTAAGAGTCTGTTTCGTAGTTTTCCCCATTTTCTTTCCTCGCTTCTGCATAAAACTGCGATAGCACCTTGGCTAACTCACAGCATTCATGTGCCACTAGAGAGTCTTTACTTGTCTTTCTGCGGCGCGTTTCTGAAACACGGAAAGGCAAAAATTCGTACTTTTATTTTTGGTATTTTCATTTTCGCTTGCAGCTTTCAATTGGTTTATCATTTCTTCGTCAAATATAGCGAAACGCGGCATTGCAGAGTCGGCCATTTTGTTGGCAAAATTTGCTCATTTTGTAACCGTAACCAAGCAACGAACTAACCAATAGCATTTCAGAAATACGGCCCCGTGTTAAAGAAAAACGCCCTCCTTGATTGACCAATCAGAATTGAGTAATTTGGCCCTATGTATTATTATTATTATGATAATAATAATAGGCAAGCCAAGTTTATTTATATAGCACATTTCATACACAGTGGCAGTTCAATGTGCTTTACAGAGGTAAAAGCAAAACAGTAAACAATAGAAAATAAAATTACATAAAATAAATGTGGAAGAAGAGAGAAAAAATAAGAATTAAACAATAGTAGAAATAAAATGATAAAATGAAGTAAAAGTTCAGTAAAAAACAGCAGAATAAAATAGAATAAAAGTTAAGTAAAGTTTAAAACATGCAGAGACTGTAAAAGTTAAGAAAGTTTAAAACATGTAAAGATGACATGACGTTATTTATCAGTTAGCAGAAAGCATCTGAAAACAGCTTGGTCTTTAGTCTAGATTTGAAGCTGCCAACAGCAGGAGCATTTTTGATGTCCTCTGGCAGTTGGTTCCATAGCTGTACTGCATAGTAGCTAAAAGCTGCTTCACCACACTTTGTTTTAACAACAGGTTTTACCAGTAAATTTTGCTGCTGCGATCTGGTAGATCTGATTGGGTTAGGCCACTGCAACATATCAGAGAGGTAATTGGGCCCTGTACCATTTAGAGATTTGTACACCAGCAGCAATGCTTTAAAGTCAATTCTGTAGCTTACTGGAAGCCAGTGAAGGGACCTTAGAATTGGAGTAATGTGCTCTGTTCTTTTTGTTCATGTGAGAACCCTAGCCGCTGCATTTTGAATCACCTGAAGTCATTTGATGGTCTTTTTTGGCAGGCCTGTGAAAAAGCCATTGCAGTAATCAACCCTACTAGAGATGAAGGCATGTATAAGTTTTTCCAGATCATTTTTTGACATAAGTCCTCTTAGTTTGGAAATGTTTTTTAGGTGATAAAATGCTGATTTAGTGATTGCTTTCATGTGACTGTCAAAGTTTAGCTCGCTGTCAGTGAAAACACCAAGATTTTTAACCATATCTTTTGTTTTAATCCCCTTTGTGTCAAGAATAGTGGTAATCCTGAGTCTTTCATCTTTTTTCCCAAATCGAATTACTTCTGTTTTATCTGTGTTCAACTGAAGAACATTTTGTGACCTCCAGTTGTTGATTTGGTCGATACACTGGTAGAGACATTCAAGGGGGGCATAATCATTAGGTGACAGAGCAAAATAAATTTGGGTGTCATCTGCATAGCAGTGATACAAAATTGAGTTGTTCTTGATAATTTGTCCAAGTGGGAGCATATAAAGGTTGAATAGTAATGGTCCAAGGATCGACCCCTGGGGGACACCACAGGTCAAGGACATTGATGTTGAGGTACAATTTCCCATGGTAACAAAGAAGCTTCTATCTTTTAAATATGATTTTAACCAATTGATAACTTTACCAGTCAACCCAACCCAGTGTTCAAGTCGATATAGCAGTATGTTGTGATCAACAGTATCAAAAGCTGCACTGAGGTCCAGTAACACCAGGACCGATGTTTTGCCTGCATCAGTATTAAGACGTATGTCATTTATAACTTTAATCAGCGCTGTTTCAGTGCTATGATTGGCACGAAATCCTGACTGAAAGTTATCAAAACAGCTGTTTGATATCAAGAAGGCAGTTAATTGATTGAAGACAATTTTTTCAAGGATTTTCCCGATGAATGGTAGATTTGATATTGGCCTGTAGTTGTTTAATACTGAAGCATCCAGATTATTCTTTTTAAGTAGGGGCTTTACAACGGCTTTTTTCAGGGACACAGGAACAATGCCAGTCTCTAGGGATGTATTTATGATCTGAAGCACATCTGTAATTATGAGGTGAAGAACAGACTTAAAAAGTTGGTGGGCAGAATGTCCAATTCAGATGTTGAGGAACTGAGATTTTGTGCAGTTTTTTCAAGAGTCTCGTAATCAATCAAACAAAATTCTGACATTGTGTTGAAATTGTCTGTCTGTCACTGGTGATTGCAGCTTTTCAGTTATTTGCAACTGAGATATATTATGAGCAATATTCTGCCATATTTTATCAATTTTACCTTTGAAGAAGGATGCAAACTCATTGCATTTATTAACTGAGAGAAGTTCAGGTGCTAATTGTGGTGGGGGATTAGTTAGCTTCTCTACTGTTGAAAATAGCACACCGGCATTGTTCATATTCCTGTTGATGATGTTGGAGAAGAAAGACTGTCTTGCTTTACCAATTTCATAATTATATTTACAAAGCATCTCTTTATGGATTTGATAATGGATGTGAAGTTTAGATTTGCGCCATTTTCTTTCAGTCTTCCTACATTCTCTCTTTAGCAATTTAACAGCTGGGTATTGTTTCCATGGTGCTTTCTGCTTGTCATTTACTCTTTTGATTTTGAATGGAGCAATATCATCCATAATTTGGGTCATATTTAAATAAAAAATTTCCAATAAGTCGTCTACAGAGTCTGACATTTTGGTTGAGATCCGAGAGAGAGCTTGCTCAAAGAGAACACGTGTTGTCGTTTATGACTCTCCTACCCATAGTCGTTGAGCTGTTCTGAATGTGGGGGGACATAGAAACATCAGAGAAAACACAGAAATGATCAGATAAGGCCAGGTCAACAACAGTAGTAGAAACAGTAAGACCCTTTGCGATAATGAGGTCAAGGGTATGACCACGAGAGTGGGTCGGCCCCTGTACATGTTGTACTAGGTTGAAGTTGTCAATAAGTACAAGTAGTTCTCTGGCATAAGTGTTTTCAGGATTATCTACATGCAAGTTAAAATCCCCAGATATAATAAGACAGTCAAACTCTAAACAAATGACTGACAACAGTTCACCAAACTCTTCCAGAAAAACTTTGGCTGAATGTCTCGGAGGCCTGTAAATAGTTAATAACAATATGTTAGGAGAGTATGTAACAAGACCATGCAGTCCAAAGACATGCAGGTTAGATTAACTGGTGACTCTAAATTGACCGTAGGTGTGAATGTGAGTGTGAATGGTTGTCTGTGTCTATGTGTCAGCCCTGTGATGACCTGGCGACTTGTCCAGGGTGTACCCTGCCTTACGCCCATAGTCAGCTGGGATAGGCTCCAGCTTGCCTGCGACCCTGTAGAACAGGATAAAGCAGTGAGAGATAATGAGATGAGATGATGTCAGTCCAGAGCAACAAAAATGTGCAAGAAACAGTCATGAGTAATGAACAGATTCAAGATTAATTTATTGTCATTCCTTATGCACTAGAGTACACAAAAGAGTGAAATAACGTCCCCCTAACTTGGTCAATACCACACATAAGTCACAAGTAATCTAAGCTTAAAAGAAGTTATCCACAATAAATAACAATTAAAAACACAAGGACAAATAGGGTTAAAATGACAAAATGTAATGGGCAAATCCAGTGCCGTGCCAGAATAAAGTGCAGGTATTCACTATTGTCAATGCTTGTGGGAAAAAACTGTTGAGCATCCTACTGGTTCTAGAGGGGAGGCTCTTATACCTTTTCTCAGATGGCAAAAGAGTAAAGAGGTGATGGAGGTCTCTGATGATACTGGCAGCCCTCCGGGCACACCGCAGCTTGTAGGTCTCTAGCAAAGAGGGAAGAGGGGCAGAGCATTTTTTAACATAGTTACTGGGAGACCAAATGGTCTCCCAGTGGCCAGATTTGGTCTCCTAGTCAATGCCAAACCAGCTTCACTGGGAGACCAAATTTTAAACCAAGTTATGTCTTATCATTTGATTCAATCAGTTGCAATTAATTAACCAAGTACCATGTAAATATACATTTAACAAGGAAAACGAAGACCTATGTTATAAGATATACACACAAGATCATGTTGGTTAAGAAAAACAAAACTAAAATTTGGTTACTGAGATGGCTGATGTCAGAATCTGATGTCATTACTGTGTAACTTTGAGTGTCTTTGACATAACATTTGTGCTTGGTAATTGCTCTTGATAGCTGTGTAGTCACTGTAGTGTGTTTGTCTGTATGGTGATTGGTGAACCATTTTGCATCACAGAATATGCCGCAGCGGTGCAGCTGCATGGACTCTGGGGCCTGTGATTGTATTGCCCAGACCAGTTGGTCTCCTAGTGGAAAATCCTTAAAAAATGCTCTGAAGAGGGGCATTGATGATTTTGGTACTGCCCTACTGCTCGGAGAGGCCGCCGCAGACACGGGCCGCGCCGCCAAAATACAAGGGAAGGAAAGAGAAGAGAGAAAGCGAGGTCGAGTTGGCTGACAAATATGCCAAAAGAGCGGCAAGTAGGGACAATATAGATACTAATATACAGTATAGTAAGGCTGAAGTCAAAAGCATCATTAAGGCCAGAGTACATGGGAGATGGCAGCACCTTTGGAAGAATGGGTCTTCTGGGAGGCATCTTTTTAACATTCAGCCTGAAATACATAGAGCTATTGGTTCACTTAATGCAAGACAGGAGGAAGTGGTATTAGCCAGGCTGAGAATTGGGCACTCCCATCTTAATAGTACTCTCTTTATTATGAGTAGGCATGCTGATGGTAACTGCGAGTATTGTGCATCACAAAGCCCAGAGACTGTAGAGCATGTTCTTATTCATTGTCAAAAATACTATCAAGAGAGACAGAATTTTATTGCTCAAGTCGAGGCCAATAATACACCCTTTAATGTCAGAAATATCTTAGAAAGAAGTAATGGGAAAATTTTATCTTATTTGTTTACTTTTTTGAAAAACACAGGATTATTAAAATGGATTTAATTTCGAGATAAGAAGCAACTCCTGTTCCACACTCCAGTCCAGCGGTGGCGGTAATACACCGAAACAGTTGTCAACCGCGGGCGGCACGGTGGTGTAGTGGTTAGCGCCGTCGCCTCACAGCAAGAAGGTCCGGGTTCGAGCCCCGTGGCTGGCGAGGGCCTTTCTGTGCGGAGTTTGCATGTTCTCCCCGTGTCCGCGTGGGTTTCCTCCGGGTGCTCCGGTTTCCCCCACAGTCCAAAGACATGCAGGTTAGGTTAACTGGTGACTCTAAATTGACCGTAGGTGTGAATGTGAATGGTTGTCTGTGTCTATGTGTCAGCCCTGTGATGACCTGGCGACTTGTCCAGGGTGTACCCTGCCTTTCGCCCGTAGTCAGCTGGGATAGGCTCCAGCTTGCCTGCGACCCTGTAGAAGGATAAAGCGGCTAGAGATAATGAGATGAGATGAGTTGTCAACCGCCATATAAATCAGAAGATGTCTGTGAAGATTCTCAGTCATCCAGGTCATGGTAAACTGTGGGTGGTAAAAGAGAGCAACTGGACTTGCTTGAAGACGTTTCACCTCTCATCCGAAAGGCTTCTTCAGTTCTGTCTGACTGGTAGGGAGCATCAGGTATTTATCCTCTCATGGATAAATGTGAACAGCCAGCCCCCAGTGACCCACACTAACAGGATGACTCAATGACACCTTAGATGAGCTTTTCATCCATGAGAGGATAAATACCTGATGCTCCCTACCAGTCAGACAGAACTGAAGAAGCCTTTCGGATGAGAGGTGAAACGTCTTCAAGAATCTTCAAGCAAGTCCTGTTGCTCTCTTTTACCACCCACAATAAATCAGAAGGAGAGAGAGAGAAAGCGAGGTAGTAGTGTAGTACTGGAGGGAAGCTGTAGGGGCGCTGTTCCACACAGAGCCTGACGGTGGATTGCGGAAGTCTGCTGATAAATGTGACGCTGCCGATATCCGATGCGGTAGTGAGTGTCACCGAGCGAAAGCAGTGTAGCGGAGGAGAGATATCGAAAGGAACTGAATCACGGCGCTGAAACGGATAAAGTGTCCGTGTGTTAGTCCGCGCCCGGGACATCAGTGATGGGGAACGCGGAGAGCGGCGGCACCGGGAGCGGTGATGAGGAGGACATCGAGGCGGAGAGCCCGAGTTTCACGGAAGGCGGCCCGGCCTCTGCGGGGGCCACGGGAGCCGGGACCGGCGGAGGGAGCAGCGGATCAGCAGCAGCAGGGGTCTCCGGCTCAGGACGCAGCGGCAGGGGCTCGAGTCACGCGGCAGGAGCGAGTTCCGGCCTGCCATCGCCCGAGGCCCTGATGGAGCAGGTGCGGCTGAGAGAGGCAGCGGGCCGCGCCGGCGACACCACCACTCTCACCGTGTCGGAGTCCGCGATCGCCCGCAATGAGAGCGCGCTGGTGCGCTGGCTGGAGGAGAGACTCGGCCGCGGGGAGGAAACCCTCACCCTGGAGCAGTTCTGTGACATGCTGGAGAGCAGAGACGCGCAGCGGGACGAGTGCGAGGAGGTAAAGGGATAGAAACGCGCGCACACACACCTGTCCCAGAGTGATTCTGATCACAAATAATCAACTGATCACCAAGGTGTCAAAACTCCTTATTAAAATGTGCACCGTGTGTTCGAAGAGCAGTTTATTAGTATTACTAGACCTGGGAAATATTATAATTGGAAAGAAACCTAAAAACCAGTCATTTGACTGCCAAACAAGCAACGACTGCCGACATTTTTCGTCTCGACCTTCTATTTACATTTCTCCAACCCGGAAGTCAGCCCCGCCCCCAACCATGACACGTTCGTAGCTCCGCCCATAAGGTTTCCTCAGAGAGATGGGATGGGGTTGGGACGATAATCGATATTATCGTACCTCGTGAGTGTTGAAATCATTATTTCAGTACAGTTGAAATATTATTATTTATCATTATAAAATCAGGGCGGCACGGTGGTGTAGTGGTTAGCACCGTCACCTCACAGCAAGAAGGTACGGGTTCGAGCCCCGTGGCCGGTGAGGGCCTTTCTGTGCAGAGTTTGCATGTTCTCCCCGTGTCTGCATGGGTTTTCTCCGGGTGCTCCGGTTTCCCCCAAAGACATGCAGGTTAGGTTAACTGGTGACTCTAAATTGACCGTAGGTGTGAATGTGAGTGTGAATGGTTGTCTGTGTCTATGTGTCAGCCCTGTGATGACCTGGCGACTTGTCCAGGGTGTACCCCGCCTTTCACCCGTAGTCAGCTGGGATAGGCTCCAGCTTGCCTGCGACCTTGTAGAACAGGATAAAGCAGCTAGAGATAATGAGATGAGATTTAATAATAATAATTATCTCATCTCCTCTCATTATTTCTAGCCGCTTTATCCTGTTCTACAGGGTCGCAGGCAAGCTGGACCCTATCCCAGCTGACTACGGGCGAAAGGCGGGGTACACCCTGGTCAAGTCGCCAGGTCATCACAGGGCTGACACATAGAGACAAACAACCATTCACACTCTCATTCTCACCTACAGTCAATTTAGAGTCACCAGTTAACCTAACCTGCATGTCTTTGGACTGTGGGGGAAACCGGAGCACCCGGAAGAAACCCATGCGGACACGGGGAGAACATGCAAACTCCACACAAAGAGGCCCTCGTCGGCCACTGGGCTCGAACCCGGACCTTCTTGCTGTGAGGCGACAGTGCTAACCACTACACCACCGTGCCGCCCTGTTATAACAACAATGTTATTTTAATAATAGCATTATTATTATTATTTCAATAATGAAATCATTATTTCACCAGTTCATTCAGTCTTTTCCATTTATACTCATGGAATAGGGAAGACCAATGACTGGAACGTTATGCCCGTGTGGCTTCATGCCCTTTATTTCTATAGAAATGAAGCCAGAATTCCTCTGCCATGTGGTCCTACATGGAGCCAGAGTCTGCGCGGTAGAGCCGAGAGTCGACGTCTCGTACACCTAGTCGTTTGGTCGGCCCTGCCCCTTTCTCCCAATACCAAAGTTCAGCTTGTCCCTAAGGCTGTCAGTCACTTTATTCTCAAGCATATCCACACCTTCGTACGATATAGTAGAATAACGTTTTAAAAAAAACTTTTTTCTTCTTTCGGCTGCTCCTGATGTTATGATGTCCAAGGGTTGTTTTTTTTCAGTCATTGGGAAAGGCATTGCTTAATAATCCTAGCTAAGAAAGCATTACTGCATCAACAGAATATCACCATTTTAGTGATTCTTGAAGACACTTGAAAGATTATAACGTGGACACAGAACGCTGTGAGGCTTGTGAGTGGTGCAACAGAAAAGCATTCGCCCTGTTTTCCTGTGATTGTAATAGAGCAAAATTGGCTGTACTCTCAGGATGGGATGATCTGTCTCCTGTCAGTCACAAGGATACTAGTCATTCCTGGGCATCTTTGAGCTTATGTATGCAGAAGAGGGTAGAAAGCCTTGGAGTTTCCTCGGAGTGCAGTACGCTGCCTTGTGATGTAGCACAAGCAGCTGTTTGGTTGGTTTCTCATGTCTTGAAGAATGCAGTTATTAGTCTTTACCTACCCCGGATTTTGGTTGTCATGTGATTAGCGAGAGGTGGGAATGGAAAAAGACCAAATTGGGGAAATATGTACCACCCCAAAAAAAAAAGGCAAAAGTAGATGCAACAAAGCAACTTCAATCGATCTCTAGAGACCTAAATGATGAATCGGCATGATTCCAGCAGCATCAGGTAAATGAGGCATTAAACGTCCGCCAAGAGATTGATGCTATTTGGATACGAGCCTCTGCCAGAGAAAAACAGCAAGCACTTGGTAGAAAGAATATATTAGAGCCAGCTATCGACAGAGAAACTGATCCATTACAGCAACACTATCTAAAGCCTAGGTCACAACCGGCCGTATGTGCTCCTACGGCCAGTCTACGTGCAAGAAACGCACGGAGGGTGCGCGTGTGATGTGCTGATTTTCGAGCCGTAGACCGGCCGCAGAGTTTCTTTGTCATGTCAAACAAACTCTACGGGCGCTTACGTTTTTTTCAGGTTGCAAGACAAACTTGCGGCCAACGTGCGTCTTTCTCCACGAACAAAAAAAACACAGCGATTTGGGAAACGGCAAAAATCGCACGGCCAAAAAATTGTACGTCCGGTTGTGACCTAGGCTTAAGTAGAAAACGTGAATTTACATCCATTTACTTATACAGGGCAAAGTTAAGAAAAAGTATTGTTCACATTGAATCTACAATAACATAAATAATATCATTAAATATTTTTCCTCAGTATTTCTAGAAGCTCAGCCCATTGAAAAGACATCATTGCATTTCAGAGTTTACAATGTGCCAATAAGTCAGTCAAATTGAACTCGGTTCTGTTGGCTCATGATTTAAAAAAAAAAAAAGAAAATGAATGGTAATAGCCTATCATGCTTTAACATAGTAAGGAAGAACACAATGACGGGGTGTGCTGAAAAAATCCATGATAGGTTGGTCTACGGTTGATTATTTAAATAATATTGGCTGGCGTTGAATGGTATATCAGACGTATTCGATTCAGCCAGCATGATATTGAATGAGTTGAAGACGAGTAGCTGAATGAAATATATCTGATATACCACAAAAAAAGGCAGTTATTATTATTATTATTATTATTATTATTATACATTCCTTTTGGGTGTTCAGCGCGTCTATCTCTTTCAAAATTCTCTCAATCTTGCATATTTAACAAAGCAAACCTGGCGGCCATGTTTGTTTACAAATTGTCACTCGCTAGCGCAGAAGTTTTACGTCTCCGAGTTTGACCTTATGTTGTTTTGACAACCATGCAGTATCGTGAAGCATATTTGACACTCGTTCTCCATTGGCTTGAGTGATGTAATACATGTAGGATAAGCGATATGCGAACAATCTTGCATGCGCTCAAACCAAATGAATGAAACCTGCTAGAAGGGACTAGAGCATGTGTTTTTATTCCATCGAAAAAGTGTCCTGTATGTATAATAATTTCCAATAGCATCACGCCATTTTTTATATATTTTTTTAATTCCTCTTCGACTACAAAAATCTGCCAAGTAAACGTTATTGAATCATGTGTCAACGTATCACATCATCCATCACATACTTGTATATAGTTATTAATCTTCTGGAACATCTCTGAGACAAGTTTAGTTCCTGTTATCACTTATGCCATGTACACACGTAGCCGGGTATTTTTAAAACCGAACATTTCCCCCCCTCCGTTTATAAAAATGTTTTATCCACACCACCTCGTCTTCGAAAAAAATCCCTTCCACACATAACCGAACATCTGCGTTTTCAATCACATTCATAAGCATTCCAAACCTGTAGATGGCTATTTCCCCAAATCCTCCCCCCTAATCACATCGCCTGTGCTCTTGGAGCAGTAGTTGGGCTTCTAAAATTAAACATGTAAATAGCACCTGCACAATAATTAACGCTTTCAAGGCACTACTCCGATCCATTACTCTTTAGCTAGCCGCACACTACGCCGATTTTCAGCGTACCGAGCCAACTGAAGTCGCGAGTCAGGCGTAAAGACTAGTTTTCGATGGTACCGACTCATCTCACAGCCGATTCGAAAAACTAATCGGGAGCCAGACTGATCGGCGAGAGTCGCTAGCAGTAGCCAATCATATCTTTCGCATATAACACGTGACATCATTAAACACAATTTCTAGCGCGAGAAATACGTGTTGGTAGCACCTAATGCAGGTATATACTGTAATTCCATAGACTGAAGCTTTATCCATAGACACAGTGGGCTGGAAAGCCACTCTGCTCAAGTTGTGTGGCTGAATTCCAAATTGCTTTAACTCCCCTATATAAGTGCACTATTTAAGGTTGGGAATAATAGCTCATGCAGCCTAGATAGTGCGCTACATATTCCGTGTTGTGTCATTTGTAATTCAGCCTGTAGCATCTTCAAGTGTTGGATTTAACAGTAACTATATCCAATAGCCAATCACAAAGCTATTAAGTTGTCACGTGTCGCTTCAATTGCGACTGCACTTGTCAACAGTCGGGGGATATGTGCGTGCCCTGTCGGGAGTCGGCTCTGAAATGGGTCGGTTCGGTACCGCGTGGATCGCCATGGTGTGCAGCTAGCTTAAGTCCATGCTTAATCTGGCTTCTGCAGTAAACAAAGGTCGCACGTTTGACGTCAGGGCAGATTTGTTGTCATTTTTTTTGGCGCAGACTGTGACGTTCTAAAACGCAAACCTCCGGTTATCTCTGTCTACACGAAAAGGCATACACGGAGTTTTTTCAAAAATCTTCACTTTGCCCGGAGTTTTTTTAAATATTCGTTTTTGATGTGTTTTCATGTGGATGACAGGCCAAAACGTAGAAAAATATCTTCGATTTAGCAGATACCCGGCTACGTGTGGACGGGGTCTTAATATTAGAGCAGCTATAGAGATATATTCCAGCACTGAATGCAGGGTAACCTGCTCGACTTTATAACAAAAGCTTTGAGTTATGCTTATAGGTCTTTTTGATCATTTCTGATATCTGATTTGACCCTTGATTTATTTCAATCCTTTATAGGTTCATAGGTCTTTATTGCATAAGATGCAATCACATATCCTATGGTGCAGTATTTAGTTAGTTAATTATGGCTGGGCTCTTGCCCAAACTGATCACGTCAGTTTTTCTCTCGCTAATCGGCCACGCTGGAGCAGTTGGGGGTTAGGCGCCTTGCTCAAGGGCACTTGAGCCATTCCTGCTGGTTCAGGGAATCGAACCAGCGACCTTTTGGTCCCGAAACTGTTTCTCTAACCATTTGGCTATGGCTTCACCATGTTATAGTATTAAACTAAAAAATTGCAGAAGAATAAACTAATATAAAACTAAAGATTTCTAATAAGACATAAGACTTTTAATTAATTCTCCTAAATTGTATTTAAAGATCGTGGCTCGTTAGTCCCTATACAGTGCATATTTCCTGCTCTAACACACCCACTTTATCTCAGGAAGGGTTTGGTAATGAGTTGTTGACTTAAGGAGCTAATAAAACCCTTTATAACATGGTGCTTTTGAAATCTTCAGTCAGGTCAGGAGGCATTAATGAATTTTCTTGAACAGCAGCTTTGACAGCAGTTCCAGCTGCAAGGCAAACCGCAGGTTTTTATTAATGCGCTCATTCTGATAACCTCTATTGTTTATGACGAGACGTTTATTGAGGATTGCTGGAAGTTGTCTCCAGTGTCCAGTATTTTTGAAAACGGTTCGAAGTTAGTGATGAGCTACTTTTCCTGTGGTGTAGTAGAAGAGGAATAAAGCTCTTTGGCGAGTCCTGTTCTTGGAAAATAATCAGCTTCAAGATAGTAACAGTAACGACTCTTTGCGTTGGGCGACTTCATACCACCCTATTGTCGATTTATATAAGGAGTAATGTACAGTGGATATAAAAATTGTACACACCCTGTTAAAATGATGGGTTTTTCTGTTGTAAAAAAAAAGAGACCATGATAAATAATTTCAAAACTTTTCCCACATTTAATGTGACCTATAACCTGTACAATTCAATTGGAAAAACAAATAAACCTGTTAGGGGAAAACATAAAAAAGAAAAAACATACAATAAGCTGGTTGCATAAGTGTGCACACCCTTAAACTAATACTTTGTTGAAGCACCTTTTGATTTCATTACAGCATTCAGTCTTTTTGGGTCGGAGTCTATCAGCCTGCCACATCTAGACTTGGCAATATTTGCCCACTCTTTCTTGCAAAAGCGCTCCAAATCTGTCAGATTGCAAGGGCATCTCTTCAGGTCACCCCACAGATTTTCAATTGGATTTAGGTCTGGGCTCTGGTTGGGCCATTCCAAAACTTTTTTTGGGGGTCATTGTCATGCTGAAAGATGAAATTCCTCTTCGTTTTCAGCTTTCTAGCAGACACCTGAAGGTTTGGGACCAAAATTGACTGGTATTTAGAACTGTTCATAATTCCCTCCACCTTGAATAAAGCCCCTGTTTCAGCTGAAGAAAAACAACCACAAAACATGCTGCCACCACCATGCTTCACCGTGGGTATGGGGTTCTTTTGGTGATGTGCAGTGTTGTTTTTGCACCAAACATACTGTACCTTTTGGAATTGTGGCCAAAAAGTTCAACCTTGGTTTCATCAGACCATAACACATTTTCCCACGTGCTTTTGGAAGAGTTGATTTTTTTTTTTTTTCTTTTTTTTTTTTTTACTTTTTTTTTGCAAAATTTAGCTGGGCCTGGATGTTTTTCTTTGACCCTACCTCATAGTCCAGACATATGGAGAATACGGGAGATTGTTGTCACATGTAGTACACAACCAGTACTTGCCAGAAATTCCTGCAGCTCCTTCAGTGTTGCTGTAGGCCTCTCGGCAGCCTCCCTGACCAATGTTCGTCTTGTCTTTTCAACAATTTTGGAGGGATGTCCAGTTCTCTGTAATGTCACTGTTGTCCCATATTTTCTCCACTTCTCAATGACTGTCTTCACTGTGCTCCATGATATATCTAATGCCGTGGAGATGTTTTTGCACCCTTCTCCTGACTGATATCTTTCAACAATGAGTTCCCTTTGATGCTTTGTAAGCTCTCTGCGAACTCTGGCTTTTACTGGAGGAGCAACTGAGTAAATTTCTGAACTTTATTTGGGGTTAATCAGAGTCATTTTAATTGATGGCAGGTGTGAACCCCAAAAAACTGAATGCTGTAATTAAATCAAAAGGTGCTTCAACAAAGTATTAGTTTAAGGGTGTGCACACTTATGCAACCAGTTTATTGTATGTTTATCCCCTGAACAGATTTGTTTGTTTTTCAATTGAATTGTACAGGTTATAGGTCACATTAAAGGTTAGCCTGGCAAGCCAGACTAAATGTGAATATTTAGTCTGGCCTTGATCCGTAGACATTTCCGACGGGGGTGGGAGGAACAAACCGCTGTCTTTCAAACTGTCTCTGTGCGTATAGGCCAACGCTCTGACCAATCAGCGCAACAGTGACTGTGACGTAGTCAGAGCGACAGAAAGCAGTGGGGGAGGCCTTGAAATAAATAATTTTTCAAAATGCGTATTAATTATTAAACAGGTTCTAGATATTAAGAAGTTTGGAGATAATGACCACAAGTTTGGAGTCTGTACCACATACACTCATTTTTTTTTCCAAGTGTTTTTCAAGGGTTTGCTTAAACTGTTTTTAAGTTTTTATTTAGTGGTGTTTGGTGAAATAATTTCCCTTAAATTTAAAATAACAGGAAAATAAGAAACTATCAAAAAGTAATGTTTCAAAGCTGTTTATTAATTCTTCGTACTGCACAAACTAGCCCATCCTTTTGGCTACGAGCGGAGCCAGCTGGTAGATCAGACTTTTGCCATAGCCGGTCGGCAAAACAGCGAAAACGTCCTTCTTGAAAAGGAATGAGCGGAGAGCCTCTTCCTGCTCATGTTTCAACGAAAACTCCAAGTCTAATTCTTCTAAAACTGATTCCAAAGCGGAGTCAAACGCGCGCTGTTCACTAGCCGTAGCCATCTTTCCTGTTGCGCTTTCTCCAGCGTCGCGCAGCTTTGTCGTCACTCCTGCAAAAGCCCGCCCAAAGAATCCAAACAAAAACTTTGCGTTGTGATTGGCGGGCACGATTTGATGCCCGGGGTGTTTTTTTGTTTATATGGTGCGAGGCTAGACCCATTCGCTAGGCAAAAATATTTTTGGCCGCTAGGCGGGTGGGTCTAGTTTACTAGGCTAATTAAAGGTGGGAAAAGTTTCGAAATTATTTATCGTGGTCGCATTTTTTATTATTATTTTTTTAGACATCAGAAAAACCTATAATTTTAACAGGGTCTGTAGACTTTTCATATCCAGGCCATCCTTAAAAAAAAATCCGTTTCCTGTCCACCGGGTGAGCAAAAAAATTTTCAGTTGGGAGGGAGGGATTTTTTTTTTTTATGAATGGATAAGAAATCACAATGCTGTTTGCTTTTTCTTTCAGTACTTTATTACAAAAGCAGACACATTTAATAAAATGACAGTTTAATCAACTGAAACTTGTACAAAAACTAAGTTAGCATTTTAAATGCTGACTGCAACATTTGCAAAACTTTTACAAAGGTACTTAAAATGTCCGACACACGGACTTTTTATAGTTCTAAATCGACCGTTAGGCCTAGTTCGGATGAAATTACACTATTAAAATGATCACTGAATGATTTGTTTTTCTGAATCTTTACTATTTTGTTGTTCGCTAGAATACCATTTTGCGATTTCACACTTAAGCAAATGTTTGAAAACTCCGGATCTCCTTCCTTCATGGTGGCTGCCAATTTTTTTGTGCCGCATGCGCAGAGCTGATTCAGTTCAGAGTGCGCGTGCACTTGGTGGAGGCAGTAGTGTGCTGGGGCTGTCAGAGGGAACAGAAGCAGAGATGACGCTTATTTTGTCTCCGGTAAACCAGTCTTCTCTCGTTCAATTACGTGCTGGCATCAAAAGACACCGTTGGTTGTAAATGAAACCAAACTGAGTGGTTGGAGTGTATTTTCATACACAAATGGAGAAATGTTCGCTGAGTGTGTAATTGTGTAGCCCCACTGCAGACCGTTGTCGTTGTTAATTCATAGCGTGCTCAGCTGCGTGAATGTGTCATGCACCGAAAATAAGAGATTTACAAGCCAGGAACGCCTCATGATGCAATACGCAAGAAAAGAAAGAAGATTTACTGCCATTTTACTTTGTATTTGAGTAAAGTGAATAAATAAATGGTCTGTGGAAAATACATTTAATCCTGGGAACTGCGTGCACAGGAGTTTATTTTGTGTTTACTCCCCCCGGCTGGCTACTTATTTGTCATGGCTGGCTAGTATGAGCCTTAGTGGAAAGCCCTGGGAATGTGTAAATGTCAAGTTCGATTTTAGATTTACGAACCCGAAAAAAATGTTGAAAAACCAGCGTTAAAAAAAAAAAATTCAACCGCACAAACGGCACTCACCCGGCCGGTGGACCGGAAACAGAACGTTTTTTAATAATGGCCCCACTGTATATCGAGCTGGTTGTTATTATGAAATAAACCCAGACAGTGATGCTGGACCATCGCGTGAAAGTCTTGAGTCACTTGAAGGCAGTTTACTTTGCACTAATGACCAACTTGCTGTACATTATCCCACTTATTACACAGCTACTTACCAAGAACTCAGTGATTTGACAAATATTAAAAAAAAATTTTTTGTGTTAAAAATGATTTTATTGCTTCCGCTAATGATACAGTCCACAGTAACAGTCAGAATACCGTAATCGATCAATCAGAATTCAGTATTCAAATGGAGCCGTGTAATAAATACTTTGCTTGCTCGGTCTTTATGGGAAAATATCAGACCGAAGTCTTGACCATACAACTGTACAAAAAGACCTCGGTCTGAGAGGATATTTTCCTGTGAAGACCGAGCAATCGAGGTTAATAAGGAGTTTACTATTTGGCTTTTTTATTTCTAAGATTAAAATAAATAGTCATTATAATGAGGCGTGACGCAGCTTTCTTTCAAACATGTCATATTTGTAACGTAGTTGAGTCACGCATGCAGAATAAACAGTTTCAAAATTGAATTTCCGTTCGCAGTTAGCAGTTTCTGAATGCTCTTCATTGTGCATTTCTTGAATAACTTTGTGACTTGTGTTTTGTCTTTTGGCTGTTTTTGATTTCCAATTCATCTTTTATTTATTTATCCCCCCCCCCCAGCGCCTGGGAAAGAAAGTCCGTAATCGCACATGGGCCTTACGAGAAAATTCTGCTTACCAAGGAACTAATCAGAGCGTACCATTTTACCAGAAGTAGCTTGTGCCATGTCAGGGCTCGACATTAACTTTTAAACCCACTTGCCTTGGGGTTTAATTTCCACTCCCCCCCCCCCCCCCCCCCCCCAATATGATCATTTTCCCCCTATTTTGCGAGTACAACTTTTATTTATTTATTTATTTATTTTTAGGAAAACCATAGAATAGTAGTGAATTGCAACATAAAACACAAAATTAAGAACACACATTGAGTTGAAGTTTGGTTATTGATTAAGTTTATTATTAAGTTTGGTTGTTGGTTACTTTTTTCCTTTTACTTGCCACTTACAATAACAATTTTATCCAAATTAGTTTTTCCTGCCTTATTTGATTTATTTCCATTTCACATGCATGCAGCTGTTGTAAAGTTCAGTGTGTTTGTGTAGAACTCTCTCAGACTGTAGGTTCATTAGTCGATAATGTAGAAATCATAAAATAGAAATCTATAACAAAGTTTGTATGAAGAAAACAATAGGGTGCCAATACTTTTGAACAGTTGTGTTTTGAGAATATTTATATATCGGGGGTGTTGGTTGGTTATATCATCCACCTCTAGGTTTAAAAAAACAAACAAACCTGTGTTACGTCATGACAGACAGGATAATGTTCGAGTTTAAAATGATTGTTTAGTGTGTAGGTTGTGGGTGTTTTATACAGACCTGGCAACCTGTAACTGAATCAGTGCAGCTGGTCTGTCATGATGCAGCGTATAATTTTTTTTTTTTTTTTTTTTTTAAACCTAGAGGTGGATGATGTAACAAAAAAAAAAAAACCCGATATATAAATATTTTGCACAGGACTATGTTCCTCTGATAACAGAAACAAAGCTCCAGCTCTCTCTGCTCTTAATCTGTTCTGTTCTTTCAGGATTTATTGCGCATGTCGCTCTTTGTTGAGTATTTTTATGCCCGAGTTGTTTGAAACCAATCTGGGTTGTCTGTGTCAAATAAGGACGTGGCTTCACCTGTAAGAAAATCAAACACTTTCATGAAGGAGCTAACTCGAATGCGAGCAGAAAAAAGAGATTCTTAAGCAAACTCTTCCAGCCTCACTTCCGACTTTGTTTCTGTAAAATACATTTTAATTTAATCGTGAATATCTCTGGAGTTTTCAGGCTCCTCTCTTCATATTCTTTAACCACTCATTTCCTCGTTGTTCTTGAAGCATTTGCTTCTATTTGTTAACATTTTTTTCTTGATAGTGGGGAGACGGTAATGCCTTTTACCATATCTATTTCTCTGTTTGATCAAGCAAAAACGGCGCAAAAATTAACCATATTGAAGACAGATTAAGCCTTGTTTGCATGAAAGATGGTGCCTGTCTGACCCCGGCTGTAATTATCATGTGATGCGTGACATCATGCACGAGGTCTATAAACAGTACACATACCATACTACAACAGTGGGGGTATATAAAATAACTTGCAAAGCAGTAAATGAAACCGAGACTAAGAAAACCGCCAAGACACAATGGCAGATGTGTTGTGAGGGATGTTTTTAGGAACTGAAATAAAAGATCAAAAAGCCTAAATTTTGTGGTGCTAGTTCATAATATATGTTCATTCCAACTTGCCCGGTCGGACATGTCGGGGACATATCCCACTTGCCTGAATGCCTGTTTCACTTGCCCCGGGCAATCGGGCAGTCCTTAATGTCGAGCCCTACATATAATAATTTCCAATAACGGTATACTCCTAAGTGTGTTATTCCTTCCATGCAAGGCAGCTCTCAGAGCAGAATTCAGAAAGCAAGTCAGACTAAACCTACATTGAAAATGATAAACCTTTTGTGGTGAAGTACAACACCAGTTAGCCTGCCCATTCTTGCACACCCTCATGTGGCATAGGTGTGTCGAATCAGAAACGTGCACGTGACGAAATGATCAGTCAGGCAGCATTAAAGGATTAAAACCTTCCTGCGTTTAAGCCCCCATATAGAATTACTCTCCGTAATAACAGGCCGGTAGCCTTGTTTCAACCAGAACAAAGGGTTGAAAATGAAAGGAGGCATAATGGTTGAAAGTTGAATAGGTGAGTTGCTCATCTTGGTAGTACTCCTGAGAACCTTGCACTGCTCCAGGTACAAGATCCATGCTTTAGTTGAATTCAACTGTTCTGCATAACCTCGTCAACCCTGTTGCCCAAGTATTGCATAGGAAACAAACACAAATGCCTGGAGCTGTTTTTATTACAAATAATAATGATGGAACACTGAGTTCAAATTTAGCTCAAGGGGCTAAACAGTGTCTCATCTCATTATTTGTAGCCGCTTTATCCTGTTCTACAGGGTCGCAGACAAGCTGGAGCCTATCCCAGCTGACTACGGGCGAAAGGCGGGGTACACCCTGGACAAGTCGCCAGGTCATCGCAGGGCTGGCTAAACAGTGTGTGGGGGGGAAAAAAATTAAAGCATGAATAAAAGGAACCCTTAAAGAAATATGCACAATATGAATAAATACCGTACATTTAACTTGGATACTTGGAAGAGTACAGACCTCTGCTAAGACACACATTAGAATATCCACAAAAACAGAGGGGAATGGTTAGAGAAACGGCTTTGGGACCAAAAAGTTGCTGGTTTGGTTCCCTGGACAGTAGGACTGGTTGAAGTGCCCTTGAGCAAGGCACCTGACTCCCAACTGCTCCAGCGTACCTTGTGTCTGATCAGCCAAAGTAAAACTGATTATGAGCTTATCACAGAGATGCCTACTAGTACGGATTGGCCGTATTTTGTACGGAAAAGTTACGTAAATACGATGTTACGGCAAACAGTGTTATTCTGTACGGAATTATTATAAAGTCTTAAAAAATTCCAGTGAGTTGTTTTTAAATGTCCAAGCGACTTTTTCAATCCATGCGCAATTCACGGCTATTTATTTTTACGACAACCGCACATGCTGTCTGTGACATGCGCAGATACCGCACATGCTGTGTGTGACATGAGCAGACATATAAACATAGACGCCGCCTTCCGCGTAGAATCGTACGTCATCCTCGCCGCCATATTGGATGGGGCAAAGTGGAGAATAAAGATGCCTCATTCATGTGCTGCGTTTAACTGTACCAACAGGTTTACCGTCCAAACGAGATCACATGGGATTACCTTTCACAGGTGAGACTGGAAAAATACTTTTCATTGTATTTGGTCATTGTAACGTAATTTTACGAACAGATTTTTCTGACTTTGTGGAGTCAGAAAAGTCTCGTGCATAATAGCCGCTTGGTGAAACCTGTCTCCAAACAACGAATATAATATAATTTATTTCATAGCCCACCCAGCCAATTTCACCACCAGCTGTCAGATGGTGATGGCACACTCAAAAATAGAAGAGATTGGAAGCGTGTCAGACTGTGAAGCAATCGCATGGAGCAATCCCATTGTATGGTTTAATTGATTTTTTTTTTTTCCAAAGAGCACTGTATATTGCAAAAATTGTTTTTGGAGACATAGCCTATCTGCACGGCATTTAATGAAAGTGATGCGGAGATGGCACGGTATGGCTTCAGCAGCGTAAGCACAGCACATTATTCTACACGGTCCCCGCTGAGCTCCAAAACATGCCTTGATGTGTAGATATCGTTAGTAGCCTACGATAGTAGCAGCGGAATTTAAAAAAAAAAAAAAAAGTGGCCTGCTGCATGTTGAGGAAATTTAGGTCACACCTCCCACAGAATATTGACAGGTATTTCGCACACTATATTTATAACCATCACATTAAAAGTTTTATATATGTTGTTTTGATGCCTGTTTGTTTTCCAAATATATACGTGTGTGTCTTAATGGGTGAATAAAAGGCATCGAGTTAAATATTATTGTAGAAAGGGGCTTTATGAAGTTCAGTCCATTTACTTGCATTGGTTTACGGGGAAGATTTGCCACATCCAATATGGCGGACACTCTGACGTATCCCAGCAACGGGGCCACCAGCTCAATGCGGCGTCTATGTTTATATGTCTATGTGCGCAGATACCGCACATGCGGTGTGTGACATGCGCAGATACCGCACATTTGTTCGGGCTATTTTCGCTCGACATCACACACGCATGGTGCTGCTTCTCAATCGTGGAAATAAAACGCTCAGTATCGGGACAAGTGAAGCACAGGTCTCTGGTGTTCCTCCCACGATGTACGGTAGAATGGCCGTGCGTTACACCCAGTCAAAAGGGCAATGGATACGCGCACTGCAAACTGTGTAGAACTGACATTAACATCACTCATGGTGGTCGCGATGACTGCACGCTGCATGTCAACTCCAAGAAACATATGGAGTATGCTGAAATGGCGAGTCAGGCGGAAAGTAAATCTGGGGGTATCCTAGGGTTGGGCGGTATCCAAATTTTGATACCTTTAAACTGTCTGTGTTTTCCTGGGGTATACGGTATTACCGAGAAAAAAATATTTTGTTTCGGCCTACTGTGTACTTGCGCCTATACCGGCGGACCTTGTCCAGACCTGCGCCTATGCCTCAAATGTACTATTTAAAAGCAGCATAGCGAATTGTGTGCATTGTGGTATGGATTAAGCAGCAAAGCGAATTTTGTGCATTGATGAATGGATTAAGAGATATTTCAAAGCATCACGCAACTCTTCCTTCATCTTGAAAATAGCATTCAACTGTCGTTTACACATGTCTGTGTTGAAACGCCATTTGCAGCACTATTTCACCTACTCCATCAAAAAAAAAGTACACGATGAGCAGGATCATACCCTTTCAAGCATGGGAAATAAAAAAAAAAAAGAAAAGAAAAAGAATCAACCAACACCCAAGTCCGTTTAGACTGCGCGATAAACCATTCAGCGCAAATGAGGCGAACCTAATTCAAATGCGTGATAGCTGCACAAGGCAAAATCATATGGGCCCACGTCTTGCCATGGCGGGTAAATTAATAATCAAATGGCCTTACCTTGCTTAAAACGTTGTCTTGATCTAACATAACTTGTTCCCCTCTCGCGCCGTGACCGTCTTCTTACATACTTTACACACAGCTTCATCTGTGTTTGCTGGCTCTCCCTTTTCGTTTGGTTTGAAACCAAAATACTGCCACACTGCCGATGTTGTATTTTTTATTTTTTTTTGCCACTAACTCGTTATCTTGACTTGCCATCTTTCAACCGCGGTCTCAGTCTCTTGCGAAGCTTTCTGTCAGACTCCAAATGTCACGCAGGGTTGCCATGGTAACGACCTGCATGCGATGAGAACTTCTTTAGGAAATTGATAGAATTAGTGAAAATACGATCACACAGTTATTCAGGATGATCTTCAATTTATTATTTTATATTATGACCTCGTACTCCATATTTATTTAGATATTATATATTTTTTTTAAAATGACGGTAATGAGACCGATACCGTTGGTACTTTTGGATACCTCGGGATACCTTACCGTAATACCGCCCAACCCTAGGGTATCCAGCAGTTTTTTACGAAATCTGTGGATGAAAAGACACGGAACGTGACACGTGCTGAAACGGTGATGGTTGACCTGTGCTTGGAGTTGAACTTGCCAATTAGTGCCATGAAATGTGAGTTAAACTTATTCAGTTTCTTTTTGCATGTCTGACTTTTTTATTCACTGAAATATCAAACACTGGCTGTACTTCTTTAAAGACCCACTGACAGTCATTTCGTATTCATTTTTAAACAAACAATATATGACTCCAAAGATAAATTCTGGTTTTAATTCTTGGTTTAACTGTCCGTTTTAAACATCAGAAGTAATTTTAAATTTCGCGCCGGGAGATTGACCTGGATATGAACTGGGCTCATTCAGAGATGCCGGAAGTGACGTCACATCAGTGTGTCGTTTTTGTTTACAAGTCACTATGTTGGTTCAGTTCTCACAAGTCATGTGATATTGAGCTGTGGTTTTGTTGTGATTTCCTTGCGTGAAAAAGTTAAATGGCGTCTAACCGAAAAGGGATTATATGTGTGGCTTACGGGTGTTCTAATACCACGTCGGAAGGAGTGAAACTTCATTCCTTTCCTTGGAAAAAACACCCTGAAATAGCAAAAGAGTGGGAAAGAAACGTTTCCAAAACACGTGCGAACTGGAAGTCAACAAAATGGTCACGTCTCTGTTCAGCACATTTCGAGGAGCACTGTTTCACTTTGTCGTCCAGAACTCGAAGAACGTTTGATCCAACTTATCCACTGGTGTTGGAGGAGTCAGCTGTGCCGACGTTGTTTGACAGGCCCGGGCCGAATCAATCTGTCAAAAGAGAAACAGATGACCGCAGACCCCCCGAAGGGGCGGTCAAAAAGCGAAAGTCCGGTGGTGCCTTTGCCAAAAGAGAACGAGCCAGGGTACGTGGCTATGTGTTATTCAATACATGTATGTTGTTTAAAATTTGTTGTAACGTCACAAATGCGTCTTATACCATTTGCATATTACTTATCAATAGGCCAAAGCAGCTAATACCAGTAATGTACAACAACTGAAAGGCCAATACCTTGTTTCATATATTTAGTTAGGATAATATACATGAGATATGTGTGGAGTAATAGATATAAGATGTCATCCGGCATGTTTTGAAAGTTTGTGAACCCTTTAGAGTTTTTGATATTTCTGCATAAATATGACCTAAACTTCTGGTAGCTACTGTATCTAACATGATCTAACAGGAGCTTAGACATGATGTTTTTTGGAGTGGGACCAATAGTGTGACGTGACCAGGACCATATGTTTAAGACATTATGCTGTTTAAATAGAATCTTTAATAGACGTGAGGGCAGACAATCTCGATAGCTTCCCTGCTTCATGTTTTGTTTTCATGCAATCCAGAACGACATACACTGATGTGACGTCACTCGCCCTAGCGGCAAAAACGGGCAAATGGCTCATGGCGCTTGTAGAAGCCAGGGCAAAAAACACAAAATCGGCTCTGAAATTCTTGATTTTCTACAAAGACGACCCTTTATTCAAGTTGAGTTTTGGATATTTTATTTCACAATACAGCAATAAAACAATAAATACACATATTATGTGGTGTAAAAAGTTGTCAGTGGGTCTTTAATTCAAAGTCTTTTCAGTGTTGCAAGTGCAAATGTACATGTAGTATGATCAAAAACAGAATTTTATGATTAGTGTTGGGATTGTGGCAAAAAATTGATCATTCCACTGTTTTAAATACAATTATAAATGTCATTCAGTGTCTCTTCTGAAGCATTATGCTGAAGTATTTATATATTGGGACATTAAGATAACAATGTCGGACTCTCTTTGGCATGAAATAAGAATTTTTTTTTATTTTATTTTATTAGAATCCGTTAACAGGTAGAACATTTTGCCAGGCAATATAATATAATACTTTTGAGGAGTTACATTCAATACCAATGATTGGTAGTCAACTGTAATGTCTGCGAACAGGGAACACTATTTGTATTTAGAAAAATGTGATATGTTGTATGCTCTAGAAATTTGTTGAGTGGAAATTCAGTTGAGATGGCTGCTCGTGTTTTGTTTATTCAATTCACACAAAACAGTACTTTTTAATAATTTAAATGTTAAACATATTGGTGTATATATACCTCTTTATAATGGAAATGCGCATAAATTAATGTTACTGAAAGTCATTCCAAAATACTGAAAAATGTTTTCAAGAATACTGAAATTCAAAATTTGGGGTAGGCATCTCTGTTATCGGTTCAGGCAAGAACCCGCCCATGATAATGATTGATTGATTGATTGATTGATTAATAATAAAAAAAAAAAACATCCTGGATGCACATGTACATCTGGATTTGCATCAAAATCTAATCAATTGTGCTTTGGCCCATTGGGGGGGATTTGAGGTGGGGTTTTTTGTTTGTTTGGTTTTTTTTTTTTTCTCAGTTTTTTTTCATTTTTTTTTTAAACCGTTGTCAAGTCACGTTTATTTGTATAGCACTTTTAACAACAAACATTGTTGTAAAGCAGCTTTACAGAAAATTAAAGACTTGAAACATGAGCAAGCCTGCGTCAACGGTAGCAAGGAAAAACTTCCTCAGATGACACGGGGAAGAAACCTTGAAAGGAACCCGACTCTAGAGGGAACCCATCCTCATTTGGGTGATAGATAGATAGCATGATTATAAATACTTGCTTCTATAATAGTGTCCTATATCGTCACAGGACAGACAAATCTGAAATGTTCTCTGTTCGTCCAAATTTCAGCCTGTCCAAATGACGGGCCGAAGTCCCAGAACAATGCGGCCGGGGGGGCCAGGGCTCGCCTTAGGGCCCTGGAAGATGAAGGCTTCTCAGCTGTTTCCAGGCACGTTTTTACCCCCCACTAGCCGAAAGGCCCAAAGGGGGATTATGTTGTGGTGATTTCCATCCATCCGGGGAAGGGTGTTCACTTTCTGAAATCAACTCCTGTCACAATTTTTGGAGAAATTTCGTGAAACTTGGCAGGATTCTTTGTTATATGTTGGTAATATGCATTTTACAATTTCATTAAATTCCGTCACATTTTACCAGTTACAGCCCTTGATTAACAAAATTACTAGTGCATCTCAAAAAATTAGAATACCATGAAAAAGTTCCTTTTTTTCATAATTTAATTCAAAAAGGTAAACTGTCATATATTCTATATTCATTACATGTAAAGTGAAATATTTAAAGCCTTTTTTGTTTTAATTTTGATGATTATGGCTTATAGCTCATGAAAATCAGGAATCCAGTATCTCAAATTATTAGAATATTCCCTAAGATCAATCAAAAAATGATTTCCAATACAGAAATGTCCAACTTCTGAAAAGTATATTCATTTATACACTCAATACTTGGTTGGGGCTCCTTTACCATGAATTACTGTATCAATGCGGTGTGGCATGGAGGTGATCAGTTTGTGGCACTGCTGAGGTGTTATTGAAGCCCAGGTTGCTTTGAAAGTGGCCTTCAGCGTATCTGTATTTTTGGGTCGGGTGTTTCTCATCTTCCTCTTGACAATACCCCATAGATTCTCTATGGGGTTCAGGTCAGGCAAGTTGGCTGGCCAATCAAGCACAGTAATGTCATGGTCAGCAAATCATTTGGTAGTAGTTTTGGCACTGTGGGTAGGTGCTAAGTCCTGCTGGAAAAGGAAATCAGCATCTCCAAAAAGCTCGTCAGCAGATGGAAGCATGAAGTGCTCTAAAATCTCCTGGTAGATGGCTGTGTTGACTTTGGACTTGATAAAATACAGTGGACCAACACCAGCAGATGACCTGGCACCCCAAATCATCACAGACTGTGGAAACTTCACACTGGGCTTCAAACACCTTGGATTCTGTGCCTCTCCACTCTTCCTCCAGACTCTAGAACCGTGATTTCCAAATTAAATGCAAAATGTACTTTCATCTGAAAAGAGGACTTTGGACCGCTGAGCAACAGTCCATTTCTTTCTCTCCTTAGCCCAGATAAGACACTTCTGACATTGTCGCTGGCTCAGGAGTAGCTTGATATTAGGAATCCCCTTTCTTGAAGATGTCTGTTCGTGATGGGTCTTGATACACTGACACCAGCCTCAGTCCACTCCTTGTGAAGCTCTCCCAAGTTTTTGAATCAACTTTTCTTGACAATCCTCTCAAGACTGCGGCCATCCCTGTTGCTTGTGCACCTTTTCCAGCCACCCTTTTCAGCAATGACCTTTTGTGGCTTACCCTCCTTGTGGAGGGCATCAGTGATCATCTTCTGGACAACAGTCAAGTCAGCAGTCTTCCCCATGATTGTGGTTGTGTGTACTGAACTAGACCGAGAGATACTGTGTTCATACTGTTTTACTCAAACTCGAAAGGAAATATTCAAATATTTTGAGAGTCTATAATATATAACATTTTCACTTTCTTAAATAACTGATGGAAAATATTGAACTTTTTCACAATATTCTAATTTTTTGAGGTGCACTAGTATACTTTGACAATTTCATGAGAGTGTGTTTTCCTTCTGAAATCAACTCCTCTCACAATTTGTGGAGGAATTTCACCAAACTTGGCAGGATTCTTTCAGTAATATGCATGTTATTTTGTTCAATTCAGTCGCATTTTACCAGAGTTACAGCCCTTGATTTAACAAAATTATCATTTGACAATTTCATGAAGGTGTGCTTGCCTTCTGACATCAACTCCTCTCACAATTTTTGGACGAATTTCACGAAGTTTGGTAAAAGGCCTTGTTATATGACAGTAATACACACATTGCGTTAAAATTTTACTAGAGTTTTGACCCTTGATTTAATAACTTGTACTCTGACAATGTCATGAGGGTGTACATACTTCTGAAATCAACTCCTCTCGTAATTTCTGGACGAATTTCACCAAACTTGGCAAAAGGCTTTGTTATATGACAGTTATACGCATATTGAAATTTCATTTAATTTGGGCAAATTTTACCAGAGTTATGCCCTTGATGATTAACAAACTTGTACTTTGGCAATTTCATCAAGGTGGGCTTGCTTTCTGAAATCAACTTCCCTCACAATTTTTGGAGGAATTTCATGTAATTTGGCAAAAAGTTTTTATCCCCCGCTGGCTGAAAGGCCCGACAGGGGATTATGTCGTGGTGATGTCTGTCCGTCCGTCCTGGGAAGGGTACTCGCCTTCTGAAATCAACTCCTGTCACAATTTTTGGAGGAATTTCACCAAACTTGACAGGATTCTTTGGTATATGTCGGTAATGTTTATAGTGCAATTTTGTTCAATTCAGTCGCATTTTACCAGAGTTATGACATAGTTGCCAGCGGGGGATATTGTGCTCTCCGAGCACTTGTGATCTTCGAAGGCCAAATTACACTATACATTAGTTGCTAATTGCACTACAAATTGAATCTAATTTACAAGAAAATGTCAGAAGATTCAAGAAAAACATGCTTAAAGTTCTACTCAAGAAAACAGTCGTACACACAGGTCAGTTCCATGTCTAGAAAATAGTATGGGGGAAAAGGATGTTCTGGTTGGTTACAACTTACTGGAACTCATACATAGGTACTATAATGACACTCATGAAACATTTTATAAAAATAGTCATTGTTGACATACTATGTTTATTATAAGTCTATAAGAATTTTATTAATTAACAATACAGTAATGACAGTAATACACACAATTGGCAGGATTCTTTCAGTAATATGCATGTTATTTTGTTCAATTCAGTCGCATTTTACCAGAGTTACAGCCCTTGATTTAACAAAATTATCATTTGACAATTTCATGAAGGTGTGCTTGCCTTCTGACATCAACTCCTCAGTCAAGAGTCAAAATAACAGTCAAAATAACAATAATGAGTTCCAGTAAGTTGTAACCAACCAGAACATCCTTTTCCCCCATACTATTTTCTTATTGAGTTAAGGTTGGTACTGAATGCTAAAAAAACAAAAATAATGTCTTTTACACGATCACGCTCTCCAGCTAATATTGGTGTGCCAACATTAGATGGCACTGAAATAGAAAGAGTATCATCATACAAGTATTTAGGGATTTGGTTGGATGATAAGATGTCTTTTGGTGTACATATTGAGAGCCTCTGCAAGAAATTGAGACCAAAGTTGAATTTTTTCTTTAGAATGAGGAAGTGCTTTTCTTATCATGCAAGGAGAAGGTTAGTTCTAAGCACGTTCTTGTCAGTGCTTGATTATGGGGACACATTATATATGCACTCCAGTTTGTTTTTACTTAAACTGGATGTGTTGTACCATTCAGCCCTGCGGTTCATCACTGGTGTATCAGCCGGGACTCACCACTGCACTCTTTATGAAACTGTACAATGGTCTCTCTCTCTCCGAAGGAGAATCCATGCACTGACTTTTATTGCTAAAGCCCTAATGGGTAAACTACCCTTGTACATTTTTAATTTGCTTTCTTTTCATAATAGTGTTTACCGGACAAGGTCATCAGGAAAAATACTTTTACATGCTCCACAAACAAGATCAGAACTTGGTAAAACTGCCTTTTCTTCATATGCACCAAAGCTTTGGAATGAACTTCAAGCTACTTTAAATCTTGAAATTCTTCCACCCATTAATTCTTTTAAAGACCTTTTAAAAGCAACATTAACTGAGCATTGTAATTGTTTTTAATATCATTATTTGTTTGCCGTGTGCTTTTTTAGTAGTCTGTGTATACATAGGCTGTTAGCATTGATTTGTTTTTGTCTGTTTAGATGTGGTGTAGCTGTGGTTTGTTTTATGTGTTTTATTGTAATGCAACTTTTTAGCCGCCTATCTTGGCCAGGACTCCCTGGAAGAAGAGTTATTGTAACTCAATGGGACCATTTCCTGGTTAAAGAAAGGTTAAATAAAAAAAAAAATAATAATAATAATACAACGATTCTTACATAGTTAGAATTTTGAGTATGAGATTCCAAGTAACTTTGGAGCAAAATGACTTTTGAAATGACTGAAAACGAGACATGGTCATATCATTTGGCACTCAGACTCAAATCTGCTGGACTAGAACTTGGAAAATAGAAGAAAATAAAAACTCGATTAACACAGCGTCGCGTGGTGTGATGCTAGAATGCACTCCTGCTCGCTGATGAGAGGCAACTTGTCATTCATTGAGAGCGTCTGCAATCGGCCAATCACAGGCCGTGTTACAACAATGTATTTGCCCAGTGTAACATTTGGAAGAAAATTAGAAGTAGATTAGACCCACATATTTACCATTTTTCATGGGCCATCCGGTTTTGAAATACAGACGGACAAATGCGAAAATTACTGGTAAATGTCCGGCCTTATTTCCCACACTGCTGTGTAACGAGGAAATTCATTCTAGTTTTAGCATGAAGTCTGTTTTGTTGACGTTCTCAACTGTTCATTGACTGAGACGGAAACTTGAGTGCAAAATTATTCATAATAACCGCAGTCTTTTTTTTTTTTGCATTATATTTTTTATTCAAGAAAGCTGAAGTGATATGCATTTAGTTACAATATCTTGAATTAGATTCGTTTTTTTTTTTTTTCCCCCCAACAACCAAACCCCACTCACAACACTCGTATACTGCTGTGAAAGACAAAAAGAAACACATAAGTATAGAATGTCAAGTTAAATAGAATACACTGACTGTGCAAAAAGTTAAATAAATAACTTGAGAAAATAAATAGATAAATAAATAATAATAACAAAACAAACAAACAAGAAACATATAATTGTCAATAATAATAATACTAAAAACAAAATAATAATATAAATAAAAAATAAATTAGGATAATAATGACAGACAATTGGGTCATTACCTATTCATAAACATGTCATTAGTTAGGCCGGATCAATAGTATATCTCAGGGCTTCATAGGTTTATGGAAGGGTTTTAAGATTTTTAAAGTGCTCAATCAAAGGGTCCCATGTCTTGTGAAATTGTCTTGTTGAACCTCTAGTAAAGTATTTAATTTTCTCTAATTTCAAGAAAAACATTAATTCAGTGAGCCAGACAGACGCTTTAGGTGGTTCAGGGGTTTTCCAATGTAAAACTATATTCCTGCGGGCTATCAAAGATGCAAAAGCAAAAGCATTCATCTTGTCAATGGTTAGTGTGTGCTCGTCAACCAATACTCCAAAGATGGCCATATCTGCAGATGGTTTTACTTTAGTGTGAAATGCATCATTTAGTGTTTTACAGATAGATGACCAAAATTCAATTAACTTAGGGCAGGTCCAGAACATATGAGTCATATTTGCTGGCGCAGAATTGCAGCGCTCACACCTGTCATTAATATTGTCATAAATTTTTGAAAGTTTAGATTTAGTGTAGTAAATTCTATGAAAGACTTTGAATTGTATCAGGCTAAGCCGGGCACAGGACGATGTTCCATTAATTCTTTCCAGAGCACATTCCCAGAAATATCCAGGAATCTCAAAACCAAGTTCTTCAGTCCATGCAGTTCTTAGCCCATCTAATGATGTTTCCTGAAGAGAGGTTATTATATTGGAAATATTTGCAATATGGCTCCCCAAATGCATAGGATGACGCAAAATTTTCTCAAGTCCTGAGTCTGCTGGAAAGTCAGGGAACGCTGGACTCTGGCTTTGAATAAAATGGCGGACTTGGAAATATCTGAATAAGTCAGATTTCTGTAAATGGAATCTGGCAGAGAGGTCATGGAAATTGGCAAAGATGCCATCTATATAGAAGCTGTGGCAGGCATTCAAGCCCTTCCTTCTCCATACATTGAAGGTATGGTCTGTTCTGGCGGCAGGGAAAAGATGATTGTTACAGATAGGGCTGTATATAGAAAATTCCTTTAGTTTGAAGTGTTGTCTGAATTGTGACCATATCCTCAGTGTAGCGGATACCACTGGGCTAGAAGTGAATTTGGAGGGTGACAGTGGTAATCCAACAGTGACCAAAGCAGGAAGTGACGTAGAGGTGCATGAGTTTGCCTCAATCTTACACCAATCCGGTTGTGGATTTTGGTACCAATATATGACTTTTTGAATATTAGATGCCCAATAATAGTTTCTCATATTAGGTAGTGCCAGGCCCCCCTTATCCCTGGGCCTTTCTAAAAACTCTCTGCGTATTCTAGCATTTTTATTTGCCCAAAGAAAAGATGAAATTAATTTATTTAAAGATTGGAAAAAGGATTTAGACAAAAATATAGGAAGACATTGAAACAGATATAGAAAACGAGGTAAGACATTCATTTTTATACAACTAACTCTACCTGGCAGAGATAGGTATAGGCCAGCCCATCTCTTAAAATCAGCTTCCAATTTCAGCAAGAGGGGTTTGAAGTTATTCTCATAGAGATCTGGGAAGGCACGGGTGATATGTATGCCTAGATATTTAAATCCAGACTTTGATACATGGAAGGGGAACGCATTGTCTGGTAGCTGAAGGGCCAGATGATTAATGGGAAAGCATTCACTCTTAGAGAAGTTAAGTTTGTAACCAGAGAAAAGTCCAAAGTCATTAAGGATGTTAATAATATTAGGAATGCATGATATTGGATCAGAAATATACAAAAGCAAGTCGTCAGCATATAAAGAGATTTTATGTTCGATACTAAACCTGCGTATACCATAAATGTAGGGAGTTGTCCTAAATTTTATTGATAAGGGTTCAATAGCTATTGCAAATAGAAGTGGACTCAGGGGACAGCCTTGGCGTGTACCCCTTGAGAGAGAAAATTGTTTGGATGATATTTTGTTAGTAGTTACTGATGCCTTAGGTGATGTGTACAATAAACGAATCCAGGATATGAAGTTTGAGCCAAAGCCAAATTTCTCTAATACAGTAAATAAATAAGCAAATTCCACCCTATCAAATGCTTTCTCCGCGTCCATGGAGACGACGACTTCAGGAGTCTCTCTGGATGCAGGGGAGTGAATAACATTGAGAAGCGTACGAATATTAGTGAAAGACTGGCGACCCTTTATGAAACCAGTTTGTTCTGTTGAAATGATAGTTGTAGTAACATTCTCTAGTCTTGAAGCTATCAGCTTAGCTAAGATTTTAACATCAACGTTAAGCAAAGATATAGGTCGATATGACCCACAATCGTTCGGGTCCTTGCCTGGTTTCAAAATAAGCGAAATGGAAGCCTCTGTTAAAGTTTGCGGTAAATGTTTCTGATCAAAAGAGTGATTAAACATATCAAGGAGCAAGGGAGCGAGTTGAAAAGAAAACTTTTTATAGAACTCGACAGTATAGCCGTCTGGCCCAGGTGACTTGCCACTCTGCATTTTGCGAATGGAGTCAACTACCTCCTGTAATTTAATGGCTTCTTCAAGGCTGTCTTTGGCTTCTGTATCTACTTGTGGGAAATGAATGTTGTCTAAGAAAGTCATCATGCTAGAGTTATCATATGGGGCAGAAGAAGTGTATAGGTTGGAATAGAAATCTCTAAAAGTGTCATTTATCTCTATTGGGTCTATGGTCAGGGATTGTGATATGGTACGTATCTGAGGTATTAAGCGAGATGCAGATTGACATTTAAGTTGGTAAGCCAGAAGACGACCTGCCTTATCTCCATGTTCATAATAGTTTCCCTTTAGCCAAAGCTGGTGTTTTTCCGTTCTTTCAGTTGACAATAAGTCATATTGGGCTGTCAGTGCAACTCTCTCTTTATATAGCTCAGGAGTTGGGGTGATGGAATATTGTTGGTCAACGTGTCTTATTAATTTCAGTAGTTCGCTTTCTTTTTGTTTTCTCTCCTTGCTGCATGAAATAGAATAAGAAATAATCTTCCCTCTTATAACAACCTTGAGCGTTTCCCATAATATAGATGGGGATATGGATTCAGACCTGTTAAAGTATATGAACTCTTCTATTGCTTTGCCAATGATTTCACAAAAGCGACTGTCAGACAGTAGGGACCTGTCTAATCTCCAGACACCTGGTTGTGTGACATTTTGAGAGAAAGCAATATCCATGGACACTGGTGCATGATCAGATTCGACGATTGCATTATATTCGATCTTCTTTGTGAAAGGGAGAAGTGTCTTATCAATGAGGAAGAAATCAATACGACTATACGTGTGATGGACATGTGAAAAGTAGGAAAATTCTTTTTTTTGAGGATTTAAGAACCTCCAAGGGTCAACACAGCCCGTTCTGTCGTTAAACTCAGCAAGAGCTAAAGACATTTTAGAGCGTACCACAGTCCTAGGGTTGGAGCGGTCCAGAGCTGGGTCCATACACGTGTTGAAGTCGCCAGCTATTATAAGCTTGTGTCTGTTTAAGTTTGGGAAAAGAGAGGTAAGTTTATGTATGAAGCTAACATCATCCCAGTTTGGGGCATAGACACTTGCTAATATCACTGGAGTGTTAAACAGTAACCCAGATACTATAACAAATCGTCCTTGGGGGTCTGAGATGGTTTTAGATGGTGTAAACAAAATTTTTTTATGGATCAAGATGGCAGCCCCCCGTGATTTATTATTGAAGTGAGAGTGGAAACTCTGTCCTATCCAGTTCTTCTTAAGCCTGATATGGTCTGCTATTTTCAAATGGGTCTCTTGTAAGAAAATAATTTCTCCATGTAGCCTTTTTAAATGAGAGAAAATCTTCGCCCTCTTATTAGGCCCATTCATTCCTTTCACATTCCAGGTAATGAAACGTGTTGGCATTACACCTATATCCGCCCTGACATTATTTGTGTTATGCGTCATGTGACATGTTTAAAAAATTAAAAGAAATAAAGAGTGGGATGTGCTCCCCAAAGCGTCTGTCAATACCAAACAAAAACTTAGTAAAGAATAATAAAAAAGCAGTACAAAATCCCTGATCAATAGGAGAAAACAATGATGCTTCCTCAGGAATAACCCTCCCATTAACCCCAAACATAACAAATCCTATGCCCGCCCCTTGAACATGGGCAGACTGCAGGCTCTCTTCTAACTCCTGAACCTTCCGGTACACCCTCTTCCTCTAAGCTGTGGAGAACCTGTGACCTAATAGCATTGATAACTGGTAGTAAGTGAAACCATCTTCAAATTAAATTTTAAATGAAAAAGCACACGATAAATATATTACCGACTAGTCTATACTGCAGTCCCGTTCACTGTTAAATTAGGGAAAAGTAGTCCATGACCGTCGGCAGACAGTGGCAAAGCGACATCCAACATAGGCTATCAGTTGACAAACTCCTCAAAGAAAGACAATAAGAATGGAGGGAGAAAAACAGAAAAAAAAAACAGGCAGCCTTAAGGCACTTACCAGGGAAAAGTGAAGAAAGGAAGAAAGAAAACAAAAAAGCTCGGTTATTTGCCAATAATGCTCATCAGTTAGTTTGACTAAAGTGCGCTGGTTAAAGTTCGAGAGTACTGACATGTCAAAACGTCCTTCAAGCTGAGAAGCGGTCTCCCTCCATCAGGCGCGCGCGAACCATCCGCATCATCAGACCTCCTCCATACCAACCACCTGTCGATCGTAATAAGCCCGTGCCTCCTTCGGTGTGTTGAAATTGAATGTCTTTCCCTTGTGGAAGACTCGTAGTACAGCTGGATAACGCAGGCGGAATTTGACACCTTTTTTGTAGAATGCTTGTTTAACAGGGTTGAAGTCTGCGCGTTTTCGTGACAGGGCAGCGCTGTAGTCTGGATACATTCTCAGTGTAGCGCCTTGATAGGTGACTGTGTTCTGTCTTGCCCATTGAAGTAATCGCTCCTTTTCCTGGTGACTTTGGAAACATACCAGGAAGGGTCGCGGTGTTGGATGGACATCTTGGTCTTGGTCGGATTTCGTGCCCACTCTGTGCGCGCGCTCCAGAACTGGAGCCGAGCCAAATAGCGCATGTTCGCCGTCGCTGGTGACCTCCATAATCAAGTTCGCCACAAAGTTAACTGCATTCTCTACACCCTCGCTGCTCTCTGGAACATTTATAATCCTCAAGTTATTGCGGCGTGATCTGTTTTCCAAATCTTCGATCCGATCCAACAGTGTCGCATTTTGGGTTATCAGAGCTTCCACAGCTGGCTCGAGTGCACATATCTTATCAAAATTATCACCTGTACGTGATTCGGCCTCCGTCAGTCGTTGTTGCACAGAGTTCACACTTTCTGCCAAAGCCTTCATTGTAGTCTGTAACGGCACCAGTGAATCTTGAATAAGGGCAGAAATATCTTCTTTCAAACTTTCTCGCTGCTTGGCCAATTCTTCCACCAGCTGAGTCATGGTTATTCCGTCGCTTTCGGGAGAGCTAGCTTCTGATGCCATGGCGGATAGCTTACTAGCCACTGTGCGCGTGGTCATCGTCGAAGAAGCTTGTTTTGTTTTGGAGGTAGCCATTCGCTTTTCGGGGTTGTTTAATGCTTTAATGTGCGTTAATCACACAAGTCCTGTGGTAAAATATTACATTTGGTCACATAAGTTGCAAATTCGGTCAGAGCTCTTCACACACGCAGCCTACCCCTTCATGGCCCAAACCGGAAGTCCAATAACCGCAGTCTTAAAGTTAGGATGGCAGTTTTAGGCCCAATCCCAATTCTAATTTCTACCCCTCCCCCTTCCCCTTGGCCCTTCCCCTTGAAACTGAGCTACAAGGGATAGGGCTTGAAATTCAACCCCTATGTATTGGGATAGCCCTTCAACGATCGCATACGTCATCGTGTACCTCCGTCAGCGTTTACGTTAGCAAAACGCGACCAAATGCGTCATTGGCTGCGACCAGCCGCTACAGTCAGAGCCAGAGGCAGAACCAGAAATCTCTGCTGGCAGGGTGTGATTTGTTAACTAACACCACTGAATGGGATATCTTTGGCGCTTCGTGCACCACATCCGACAGAATGAGGTGTCAGAACACTCATGTAAACAATAAAAGCGAGAATAACAGAACAAAACGTACGCAGTCAAGCAACCGAAAACAATACTCACTCCCAAAGCTTTTTAGCAGCAGCTTGGATTTCAGAAATCGCTGCTCATTCTCAGCTCGAAAGTGAATCAAGCGGCGTGTTTCCTCTGGATAACAACTTAAAACACGTAAATAATGGAGAAAATACATTTATGACAATCTTTCGCCGCGGGAACCGCCATCTTTCTGAAATCCGCATGAAATCTCGCTGAAATCCGCATGGCATTGTGGGAAATCACTCAAACCCCTTCGTTCGGAGTCAGCTCCAGGAAAATCTCCGTTTGGAGGGGTACAGAAGCCCTACCCCTTCCCCTACCCCTCCGCGTTAACTGGGATTGGGATACCCCTACCCCTTCACGTGAACGCGCAAAATGGAGGGGAAGGGCCAAGGGGTTGGTCCAAGGGGTGAAATGGGATTCGTCCTTAGCCATCGTAGCCAAACTATAAGTGTCCAGAGCCATCTTCCAAGTGTGACTTTCAACTGTCCGTATGGGGCCATCCTCCACATGATTGATGTGATGAGACTCCAGCCAGAAGTAGGGCATCAGGATGGATCAAGCAGGTCCGGAGAGGAGAAGAGGTCGGCCTCGCTGGTGTTTCAGGATCGACATGTATGTTTGGTGGCGGACAGGCTGGTTTGAATATAATTTACACAGAATGGTGCGAAGCGAAAACAAAAACATCCATTGAGCAGCAAGTCTGCAGGCAGAAACATTTTAGAAGGTCAGCCAGACAGGTTTAAGTTGATGGAGACCGGTAACTCAAACACTCATTACAACCATGGTGAGCAGAAAAGCATCTCAATGCACAGTATGTTGAATCTTGAGGTAGATGAGCTACAAGAGCAGGAGACCATATTAGGTGGTTCTCCTGTCCATGAAGAACAGGAATCTGAGACTTCACTGGGCACAGGATCATCAAACACTGGACAGTTTGCAAAAACATTGCTTTGGTCTTTACGCAGTGTCCCGTTTTCATGAACCTGTATCGGCTTCCCAGGAAGGAACGACACTGATGACTGCAAGTGAGGTCATATCTTATTGAGTCTGAATTTTGAGTATCATCATTACACTTCCATTAGCTAGTTACAGTGTCTTGCAAAAGTATTCATCCCCCTTTGGTGTTTGTCCTGTTTTGTCGCATTACAAGCTGGAATTAAAATGGATTTTTGGAGGGTTAGCACCATTTGATTTACACAACATGCCTACAACTTTAAAGGTGCAAATAGTTTTGGGGTTTTTTTTGTGTGACAAACAATAATTAAGATGAAAAAACAGAAATCTGGAGTGTGCATAGGTATAAAACCCCTAAATAAGAGCTGGTCCAACCAGTTCACTTCATAAGTCACGCAATTAGTTGATTAAGATCCACCTGTGTGCAATCAGTGTCACATGATCGGTCACATGATGTCTGTATAAATCAACCTGTTCTGGAAGGACCTTGACTCTCCAACACTATGAAACAAGCAACATGAAAACCAAGGAGCCTCCAAACAGGTCAAAGTTGTGGAGAAGTATAGATCAGGGTTGGGTTATAAAAAATATCCCAAATTTTGAATATCCCAGGGAGCAATCTATTATAGCAAAATGGAAAGAATACGGCACCACTACAAACCTGACAAGAGAAGGCCACCCACCAAAACCCGCAGATTGGCAAGGAGGGTATTAATCAGAGATGCAACAAAGACACCAGAGATGATGCTGAAAGAGCTGCAAAGATCCACAGCGGAGATGGGAGTATCTGTCCATAGGACCACTTTAAGCCTTACGCTCCACAGAGCGGGGCTTTATGGAAGAGTGGCCAGAAAAGTCTTTGCTTAAGAAAACACATTTGGAGTTTGCTCAACAGCAAACCCAACACCTTGAGAACACCATTCTGAGAGTGAAGCATGGTGGTGTCACCATCATGCTGTGGGAATACTTTTCATCTGCAGGGACAGGAAAGCTGGTCAGGACTGAAGGAAAGATGGATGGCACTAAATACAGGGCAGTTCTGGAGGAAAACCTGTTTGAGTCGGCCAGAGCTTTGAGACTGGGACGAAGGTTCACGGTCTAACAGGACAATGACCCTAAACATACTGCTAAAGCTACACTGGAGTGGTTTAAAGGGAAACATTTAAATGTCTTGGAATGGCCGAGTCAAAGCCCAGACCTCAATCCAATTGAGAATCTGTGGCATAACTTGAAGATTGCTGTACACCAACGCAACCCATCGAACTTGAAGGATTTGGAGCAGTTTTGCCTTGAGGAATGGGCAAAAATCCCAGTGGCTAGATGTGCAAAGCTAATAGAAACATACCCCAAGAGACTTGCAGCTGTAATTGCAGCAAAAGGTGCCTCTAGAAAGTATTGACTTGGGGGGAATACCTATGCACACTCCAGATTTCTGTCTTTTGATCTTATTGTTTGTGTCACAATTAAAAAAAAAAAAAAGTACCTTTAAAGTGGTAGGCATGTTGTGTAAATCAAATGGTGCTAACCACCCCAAAATCCATTTTAATTTCAGCTTGTAATGCAACAAAACAAGACAAACACCAAGGAGGATGAATACTTTTGCAAGACACTGTATGTGTATTAATACAAACACAAATGAGGTAACAGTGTACAGTAATCAGAGAAGTTGTTCTGTGATGGATTAACGCTGCAAGAAAAAATATTGATAAAATATATTATAATATAATAATAAAATATTGAAAAAATATATGATATTGGAATTTATTTTGTTGTGCTGACATGGACTTTTGACTTCGTTATTACTTCAGTGACTTCACTGGGACATGAACCAAGAGCTGCTCCAGGTTTCATTTATCGAAGCAGTCTTTTGATATGTCCTGCACTTCTAGTCGAGACATCTGTCCAGAATAAATCTGCTTGTGTTGTGTTTAATGATTGATTGAGATTATCGCTGTCTTATCACGTGGCACTCCTCCTCTCTGAAAGCAGTGCCTCGTATGACTGCAAGGACTTTGTTTTGTTGCACCATAGCTTTGATTTGGCTGGCTTTGGGAAGGACGCATTCAGTCCAGCCATGGGAATACATACTTGTTTTTGGTCAAGTTTGAAATTGCGAACTTTAAAAAAAAATTCTCTTATGTCGCAGAAACATTTATACAATCATATATATGAGGTGGTTTTCCAGATGATTCAGCAAAGCAATATTTTGCAAAATTGAAATCTCATCTCATTATCTCTAGCCGCTTTATCCTTCTACAGGGTCGCAGGCAAGCTGGAGCCTATCCCAGCTGACTACGGGCGAAAGGCGGGGTACAC